>NW_022990008.1:0-96638 GCF_902827175.1 Gymnodraco acuticeps
TAGATAGATAATAGATAGATAGAAGATATGATAAGATAGATAGATAGATAGATAGATAGATAGATAGATAGATAGATAGATAGATAGATAGATAGATAGATAGATAGATAGATAGATAGATAGATCGATAGAACTTCCAGGTTGGCCTTCAAAAATCCTTCGGCCTTGCAGTGGTACATTTTGTCCGCCCTTCCACTAGCATTAGCACACTCTCCTCCTTCAGCTTCATTTATATGTGTCCTGTTCTCCACAGCAATCCCAAATCCACCGTCGTCAACGTGACTGACAGTAATAATACTGAAGACTCTTCCCAAAAGACAAATGTAGCTCATCAATCTGCAAAATGAACAATGTATCTGTGTTTCTGAGGGCCAACCCATCGTCGCTGTTTGAAATCTGATGCAATTATGTGTGTTTGCTTGCGGAGTGTGTTAGTGTGTGTGTATAAACCCATAGTTATAAGGAATTATTTGACATTTCGGGATTTAGTTTGTTGGCTTATTTGACAAAAGTAAGATAAAAACACTCATTTTTATTTCTCCATTAATTATGAAGTGACCAGTAGGAGAAAGTTATGCTAAATTATTTTTAACAGACAGAAATCGAAGCTGGGACTTGACGTCACACTTGTGTTGACTTGTTGTTACGGAACAATTCAGAAAGTTACTGATACCACTTCTTTCTGGGTAAGCCATTGTTAGCAAAACCACTTGTAGCTAAATTAGTCATTGTTAGCAATACCAGTTGTAGCTAGGTTTTAGCAATATAAGTGTTAGGCCAGTCTTAAATTGCTCTTATATTAGTGCAAGCTAGACGGTTTTGTAAAAATAAAGACTGACTTGATTTAAACCTTAAAAGTTAGCCACCTCATCCTCTAGCTAGATCTGAACATAGAAGTGAAACCTTTCTAACACTAAAGTTTTGTAGTAAATCTGCAATTAAATGTTATGCTCATGATAGCTTTTTGAATGTGATGAATTGTAAAAAGCTGTTGTTTCATAATTTCCGCTGAAATGGTGGTTTGAAAAAAGGTTTAAGCCATATTTTAGTTTGAAATAAAGTATTGAATCTCACTGATCGCATGGCAAATTAGTGCTATTTACTGTAAGACCATCCAAAGTTTAATTAAGTACTATAACTTTGAACTATGCCATAGTCAAAGTATACATTTGTTAAACTAACTGTTATTGCTGCATTATTAACCTTCTAATCAAAATAAGAAAATTACTCTATTTAACCCTCCTGTTGTCTTCGGGTCAAATCTGACCGATTTACTACTTTCATCAATCATAACTTTTTTGTTTTACATTCGATTGCATTAAGGCGTCATGATATCCTTCACAGTAGACATTTGAACATATTAAATTGCTGATCACCACTTTCATTACATTTCGGATGATTTAGTCAACTTTGTAACACCCATGGTGTTCCCGCTCAAAAACACTAACCAATTTGACACATTTCCCGCTCTTATGTGCCCCTCCCCCCACATGGATCACACCTGCCACACGCAATACATGTTCAGTGTCTGTTCTTTGTATATTTACTGCAGTTGTTCATGTATACCAGTAGTCTGATACAATATGTACAGTTTGAAAGGGTGTTAAATGAAATTAGGTGATTAATGGTTTTTGTGTTAATGTAATAGCAGTTAAAACAGGACCGGTCAAATTTCACCGCGAACACCAAAGTAAGGGGGGAAACTAAGGCAATAGGAGGGTTAAGTATAAGTCCATAATATAGACCAAATTAACATCATTGTACATGTAAGCTTCTTACTTTTCACACTATTGTATTGCACCTGTAGCTCTGTGTTAACAAACATAGAATAAAATCAACACATATTTTTATTTGGTGCAAAATGAATGTAGTGACATCTGTCTTCGCTAATAAAGCAACAAACTAGTAAAATCAACTGTGTGTTGTGTAGCAGGCAAAGAGCGCCTTGAGGGGTTATTTCTCTCTCATGACATGAATACCGTCTGAAGTTTAAAGGCTTTGGAGTTGACAGCTGTCTTAATGTAGGCTTTACACTGCACACACAGCTTCACTTGCCTAAACACTTACACATGAAAAGATGTCAAACTTGCACCCCCTATCATATTTTGATGTTTATGCCGTGATTATACATTTCCATTGTGTAAGATGTGGTTGAATTTACTTGAAAAGACAAAGAAAATCCCCGAAGATATTCCAGTAAGTAACCCGCCATGAAAGCAATCAGTCAACTCAATTAGGGTAATGGCATGTCATCGACTTTAAAACCTGACATTCATCATCACTTGATGGGACTTTCCCTTTGAGGCCACCCGTCTTTTCGATGTCCCCTGAGGGTGAGAGTGAGCAACACTGCTGGCATTATTTCTGCTCTCTCATTTGTTCCAATTACCCCAGAATGGTTGAGCTGGAAGCATTCAGCGTTACAATCCATTCATATTAAAGTTGGCTGTTTGGGGAAATGTGTGCAGTGAGACTTTGAGCGAGCGATACAGTAGATGTGCGTGAATGTCTGATGCTGTGAGGCGAGACTTTTCCTTTCCTCTCAGCAGAGGTTTATAGGCTGCATGTGTGTGTGTGTGTGTGTGTGTGTGTGTGTGTGTGTGTGTGTGTGTGTGTGTGTGTGTGTGTGTGTGTGTGTGTGTGTGTGTGTGTGTGTGGGCCAGATTAAAAGACAGTGTTTTTAATCCATGCTAAGAACTTTGTATTGCACCCAGTTTCCAGGGGGAAATGTAGATGTTTCCGCCTTTTAAATGGAGATTACAAATATATTATTAGCAGGAGCTGAATGTAATTTAGCACATTTACTCAAGTACTGGATTTAAGTACATATTTTCCACTCTGGTATATTTCCATTTAATGGTACTTTTTTGACTAATAATGCACTCATTTTGGTAATTTAGCTACATGTATGTGACAGCTTTAGTTACAGATTATAATCCCACAATTCAAATAACTTTTTTAAGTGATAATATGTTACTATATGTTAAATTAACCAGCAATAAGTAATAAAAAGTAGCCCTACCATTATCAGCTGCACCATTAATGTGATGCCTACATTAATAATAACTATAATCCAGTTAAATATGTTTCTAAAATGGGCCAATTTGCGTAGTAGCTAGTCGTACCTTTTGTACTTTAAATATATTTTGATGCTATTTCTTGTAATTTTACTTTGGTAAAATGTGGAATTAAGGACTTGTGCTTGAGATGGAGTCATTTTACACTACTTTTGAAAAATCTGAAAACTTCTTCCACCACCAAGTCTGAAATTGGACGTTATCACGGAAATTTCTAAAAAATCTCAAAGAGAAATTCTTCTGATGGAAAGCCCTGACAGAAATTCAACAGGAGATATTTACCTCTTCAAACCAGAGTTGGGGAAGGCCATGTTTCAGTCCGAGGTTCAGGTTCAGCGGCGAGGAAACGGAGGTGAGATGCAGGAGCAGAAGTAGCCTCAGAAGTTAAAATTCCCCTGAAATCAGTCCAACCTGCGCATGTTGAGGACTGACGGAGAGAGGTGGCACGGGAGATGTTCAAGCATTTTCTGAGGAAACATAAAAATGGGTTCAATGAGTTCCCATTGGCCAGGAGTTCTTCAGTAGGTGGTGGCTACATTTTATCACCAACACTTAAAAAATGCAGAAGCCCACGGGCGTTTATGTGCAACACCCCCTCTGCTTCTTTTCTCCACGGTGCCTCCTAATGACACGTATGCCTGTATGTAATTCTCCTAATAATTATCGTCAGGATAGGAGAAGAAGCAGCGGTGATGAAATGTGGATTTCATAATCACGTGTGCTCATCAGCGCAGGTGAAGAATGCATGTCAGCCTGTAGTGTTGACATGAAGAAAGCCTTGTTATTACCAGAGGAGCCTCAGGCAGACATGTGTTTGCATCCTGCATGTTATGTAATTGATTCTGTGGCGTTTGATCTGTGATTTTCTCTGCACTTGAGAAGATGTGAAAGCCTAAGGCAGGCTGATTTCCTGCAGGAATATCGCATTAGCCTAAGGAAAACGCAAAGTTGCATTCTGTATGTACTTCATTCTGAACAGACGCTTGGACATTGCTCTCATGTACGAGTGTAACCCAAACAGATTTGTCACTAAATGATTTTCATGGGATGGGAAGCACTTTGCCCGTGGGTACAGAACTGTCATTAGTTTAAGAAGCATCAATGTGCTTTAAATGGGAGGAAATTGTGATCTGAAATGGTGATTACCACCGCTGCTTTCCAGGAGCATAACGACCAATTTCACTTGCACATATTTTAATGAGGGTGCCAGACTTGAAAGGACATTTTAACCCACTATCTAGGATACATATGTTCCATTCTGATGACCGAGGTTGGATTGTTTTTGCGTTTTTGTTAGAGAAATGTGGTTGTAGAGACGTCTGTGTTTTCCCCGATCTAATGGGACTCTCGATGGCTTGTTACGGCAAAACATTGAAATCTTGTCCAGGTTACTCATCTTAATCCACAGGCCTTGTTGCGAGCAGTATTTCAAAGTACAAAAGGGAGAACAAGCATCTCTCCCATGAGCAGATTTACCTTTTCCTTTTGCGCATTGATATGGTTTGGTTCAGCAGAAGGGAAATAGTTATTACGTGGAACTGCTTTCAAAAAGCTCAGAGGATTATCCTGAGTAACCAGGTCAAGATGTAAATAAGTACTGCTGTTGAGTTTTTTTAAATGTATTTCTTCAAGCACCACAAACCAAGTGTCATCTAGTTCCATATATATTGTAGAAAACTGGACTGTAATTATCTTTAAAAGTGTGAAAATCTCACCAAAGAATCTAAATGAATCAGAATCAGCAACAGGGTTATTACCTGGTAGGTTGACGCGTACGTGGAATTTGACTTGGTGTCATGGTGCATACATACAAGTAAAACAAAAATTAAAAACACAGGTAGAGAAGTAGAAAAATATGAAAAATAATACTAAATATAGTCAAATATAACAGTATTTATATTGCAATGGAATAAAATATTGAATAGAAATTGGCAGTAATACAAAAAAAGAAAACAGATATTGTTGTACATTGTGTGCATTATTGTAAAACATATAGCACTATAAGTAGGAGGTCTTTAATTTAGGGTGAACCGCCCCTTTTACTATTTTTCTATCATGTGTAGGCCTGAGACTGTTTTCCTGTATGTGTTGGATTATTGGTTTATCGACCCTGGCAGTTGCTCTTCTTGCAATATGATATGATATCACAGATCAATAACCTCACAGTCATCTGATACTCCGCAGTTTACGACAACAGATAACACAGAGGTCAAGTATAACATATTTGTAGCTGTATCATATTGCATGTTTCCGTAGAGCACAACGAGCTGCAGGAGAAACTCCATGCAGAGACCCCTCAGAGATCTGGCTCAGAGATCATGTGTCCAGTCTGGATAATTGAGAGCTCATGCTTTCAAAAACTGTTTGTGATCATTCATCCACGCGCTCGCCCCATGACTCGCACACCAGGAGTTGAAAACGCCAGGGCCCTCCAGCCTGATTCTGTTGTTGAAACTGTGTTCACAAAGCTCTGATCACGCTGTGCTCCGCCAGCATGCAGCCTATGTGGAGGTGGCACCTTTATCAGTTAAACGTTTGTGGACCATCTTGTGTCAGAAAGGGGTTTCCCTTTCCTGTAGTGTGCCATGTAGGTGTGTGTGCATGTAAATGGTCTGCAAAGGTTAAAACTCCTGTGTTTTCTCTCCCACTCTCCATTGGACTCCTTTATTTATTTCAGGAACATAGTGATCTATCGTCTAAAGCTCCAACACATTGTACGTGATAGGCTAAGGGGCGGGACATCTCTAAGCGGTTGACCGATCACAACAGCTAACCAATCAGAGCAGACTGGGCTCTGGTTTCAGACAGAGGGTGAAAAGAGGTGCTGCAGCACAGGCAGTATGAGCTAAATAAAGAGCTTTTGAACATTAAAGCATGGAGACATGAAGTAGAGACACTAAATACTGATATATACTTGAAAATTAGCAAAATTGGGCTCCTTTAAAGGGAGGGAATGCTCATGACACGCATTTTTAAATAATTATCATCCGATAAAACAGACCAGTCTCTGCCAGTCTTTTTAAAAAAAATGTAATCCGATGACGTTATCAGTGATTTTAAACGGATTAATTACCGAAATAACATCAACCCTGTGGGCGGCGCCATTTTACCGGAAGTGACGTAAACTATGCGTTTGGTGGCGAGGACAAATTGATGTTCATGTTGTTTACTCTAGTTACTCTCTCAATTCTATAGAAATATGACTCATTGTATCGCGAAACATTGCCACAATTCGGATAGGAACAATCCACGGAATGCTGGGTTCCATCTGTTGCCAAAAGGTAAGCGTAGGAAGTACGTTCGGAGGCAGTGGCTAGCGAAATGTGCTCGGCCCGAACCGAAAGATCCACAGGCATGTATGCAGCGAACATTTCAAGTTTCCGGACGACTACTCTGAGAGTATGATAAAACATAAAATGGGATTTATTAAAAGTGCCATCGGTCTTTCTGGTGTCATCACCGACCAGGACACCAGTTCGGCCAGTTGAGAAATCGCCCTCTGCAAGTGTGAAGCGACGGAGGACCAGAAGTAGTACTCGGAGTAAGAATAAGGTATGTTATCGCGCATTTCCATTGCAGCGGATAGCCCCGTTTAAACGTCCTTTAGCATCCAGGCCAGGCCAGTTTTTGGTGGCCTTTCCATATAGCGTAGTACCGGCTAGCGGGTACTTTTCCCCAGTTTTTCCGGCCCCATAAAATCGTGGTTCTAGGGCCAGGGACAACGAGGCTGAGATGCTAAACTAGAGAGGGAATCGCTAGCAAGGGTGGTACTACATGCATACATATCTAGTAATCAAAATTATTGTATCTACTAAGTGGGCCTAAATTGGGGTTGTATTGTTTGCCTTTTTAGAAAACTTTATTTTATATTATTTGGGCAGTACATGATATACACAATTGTATTGTTTGCCTGTAGTTGGCCTTATAATTAATAAAATATTTGAATTTGAAGTTTTGTAGATAGGGATCTTTTGGAATTATCTAGTCTTTGTAATTGTCCGGCGACGTTTCTCAGACTGTCCAGACTGCTTTAATTTTCTAGCTTAAATCAGTAAATGTTCTAAAATGTTTGCTGGGGCCCTGACAATACTCAAATACTCCGCCATGTTTTCGTGTGTTTACAAAGTGAACGCATGGATGACGTCACGACCATCACGTGACTACTGAAAATGGCCAAAATGGCAGCTGCCTGACGGAATATACAGGTTTTGATCAAAAAGAGCTATAAAATCATTATTTACCGGGGAATATCGCTGATTTCTTCAGGGTATGGTTTAAACATAATGTTTCACTAAATACTGAAGTTTTGATTAATTATCTAATGAGTGGAGCATTCCTTTAAAGGACAGGTTTGATATGGTTAGCTTAGATTAGCACAAATACTGTTAACACTGGTGTGTATTTCCATTAATTATTGGCACAGAGAATCATCTGATCACATCGACTATAACTCTCAAAGGAAGGTTTCACTGGGGATTGAACCCAGGACCTTCTGCGTGTAAAGCACACGTGATAACCACTACACTATGAAACCTCTGTATCTCCTCTCTTATTAGATGTCGTCATGTTTTGTTTGGGTTTTTACTCACTGTCTACAGATATATAAAAAAACTTAGTTCAGAGAACTTTTACCCCCATTTATAGAGCCTGCTAGAGAGGTGGGACTATCCTGGGGGGGGAAAAAGTACCAATTTCTATTGGCTGGGAGAATTGCAAACCACGCCCCGTAAAACTCTGAAAAGTTTTGTGAAGCTGCCATTGCATTGCTGGCATTAGCATTATTAGCATTAGCCCCGCGCAGAAACGCAGAGAGACTAACTTATGGCAACACAAAATAAAACATGGGAGCGGTGGAGATGAGGAGGTGTCGGCGTTCTGTTCATTTATTCGGAAGGCTTCAGTAGAAGCTGCTGGGAGTCCCAGCAGCTTCTACTGAAGCCAGTCCCTAACTCCGGGGACTTCGGGTGGCAGTATACGCCGTGAAGTGGTTTGTGGCCTGCCAGTAAACCCAAAGCAGAAGAAGAAGAAGTGACGTCAGCGGCTTCATTTGCCTAATCCTCCCAGAGCCATATAATAGAAGAGTTATGACAACGGAAGTCCAAAAACGGTTATCGTCACGTGGTTCATGTAGAAGAGGATCGTTCCCCGGAAGTTCATGGCGGGCAATGTGAATGCATTGATAACAGGAGATAGAACTACGATTTTTGGTAATTATTAGTGAATAAAGGTTTTGATTTGCAATATTTATACAACAAATCGATATGTGTATGTATTTACATAAATATGTTTTAAAAAATAAAATAGAATTTGCTAATATTAAGTGATAATATTAGGATTAGTGTGAACAACTAGTTTACATGTTAGGCTAACAGTGCCTTGGTTAAAGAGCCTGTTGCTGTTTATTTATAGCTTTGAATTCTTTAAAACCAATATTATCTTCTTAAACTTGTATGGTAGTCAGGAGCATCACTTTCTAATGTTTGATATATTTAGAGGGAGGGGATCTAAAGTAATGCTTTAAAATTCAGATTAGATTAATGTCTACCATTTTCTTAAATTCATGGTAGTTTCAGTAATCCCATGGTAATTGAGGACACAAGTTATCTAAATGACTAATGTCATCTTTATGGCTTTCAGAAAGGACAGGAGACCGACAGGTGACTATCAAAGGACTAGCAGCAGCAGCATGATGATGTTAAATGTGTTGTTTTAGGAACATCCATTGCAAATACATGGAATTCAATAAACATTGAATAGCATATCATGCAGTTTGTCTGTGCCTTTTCCTCCGTGTTGTCCTGGTTTGCTGTGCTGCCTCCTAGTCGCCACCATGGTTTGCTGTGCTGCCTGGGGATGCTCAAATCGCTCCGAGTAAGGAGTACGAATGTACGGCTTCCCCACTGACACAGAGCGGAGGAAAAAATGGCTGGCTCAAGTCAGCAGGAGCTATTTCATGACCAACAGCAAACAAATATGTGATGTAATTATATACAAACACTGCATTTGCACCTTTTCACAAAACGAAACCACACCATTGGGAAAGCTTAATGTTTTGTTTAATACAAAAAAACAGGGAAAGGCTTGAAAAACACTGAGTTGAGACTCAGGGTGCAGGGTGAGGGTCTCAGTGCAGGTATTCAGGCTCCATTGAATCCCCCTCTGGTTCTTGTGCTGAAAGAGGGAGTAACAGACAGGAGAAAGGGTTATACACACCTATATAGCACACCTATTGGATGGGAAATTGCCTTGGGGAGATAAGGTGTGGTCTTTGTTCCCAACTGAAGTTATGGAACTTTATTATTTGTGAGTTTAACAAAGTATGACAAATGGCATCAGTAACATATGTGATATGAATTTCTATAAAGTTGTCTCACATTCTTGGCCATATTGTATATACAGTATGTAATGAGTATAACATGTCCAGTAAGTATAAAGTGTTTCCTAATACTGTGTATTCAACCACTATGGAATATGTATGTGGGCAGACAAAACTGAGTTGTTCTGTGTGTGAAGTAACCTCAAGTCACTCCGCAGGCACATTTTGATGCAGACCAGTTTGTCAAGACAAAAAAGGGCAAGACTAGGCTGAGAGCAGAGGCTATACCCACCATCTTCGTGCATCGCCCTGTGGTCAAAAAGAGAAGGGCCCCTGCACCACGATTCACCCCGGGACCTGTATCTACAAAGCCCATAGCTCATGATCACAGCGATAGTGTGAAAGGTGACACAGGTATAATAAGTATGAACTCTTAGTAACAAAAGTAATATTTCTTATTTTTAAGTGGTATAATATTTTAAATGTTCGAACATTTACAGTGCCATGTCTTCTACTTACATTAGTCTCAAAGATTGAGGGAAGAAGGGAAGGGATCACTGTCCTCCACCTGCCAGAGGAGCGCAAACAACAAAAACAAGCAAGGTGTCCCGTCATGTACCTGGAAGTTTGGGTTGGCAAAATGGAGTAAGAGAGGGACTTGAAAAACCTTGGTGGCTGTCTACTCATGTTGTTACAGTTGTCTTGGTTACAGCTCTCAAGTTTTTTTTTGTGCCATTTCCACATCTTTAGAAAATATGAAAAAATTGAAGTGAAATCAACCTCTTCTCTGGAGAACAAACTTCGATTTCTCTGTCTTGTGAGTTTGCAGTTTTGCTCCTCCACCTGTAACATCACTGCCCCTCCACCTGCCATACAGTAGGTTACTAACAAGATTACTTATATAATACAGTGATAGAATACATGTTTAGTATGCTTACTTATATAAAACAGTAGTATTAAACTTACCTTGTGTTTTCACTCTCACTTAAGTCCCTCTCCCTTTGCCATCAATCCAAAATCAGCTGAGCTGCAACATTATACACAAGGACACAATATGGCTCTGCTAAAAACACTCACTCTTACACGCACCAAAGTTATATTTATCTAATATTTAACTCCCTCCACCCCCGCATACAATCCCGTTTAGAAGCCCCTCTTCTCTAATTCAACAACGTTGGACCAAATAGACATTAAGAGAACGGAATTTACAATTAAAAGGCTGTTCAACGTGTGTTGCTAACTTGCTTCGGTATCCTAGCTTGATCTGTTATCTGTAAACGTTCCCTAAATCTACTAATTTAGGGATAATCCACTGACATCCTTTAATACACATGTTAATTTGAATCAGATGTACTGATAATATCCGCAATATAAATCTTTAAACTTCTTCTTACCTTTAAAAGTCCGTCACGAACGGTCTATTATGCTGCAACTCTACCGCTCTGCTAGCCTTGGCGCTAACTTCCGGGGAACGATTGAGAGGCTCCACGATCCGCCATTGCTGTAAAAAAGTGGTCCATTGGAGTGAACGGAGATGTCATAACTCTTCTATTATATGGCTCTGAATCCTCCCTCAGGGAACTTATTCCGGTGTGAACGCGATCTGTACTTAGTTCCATGGGGGTACTAAGTGCTGGGCACTAAGTAGCTACAGCAAAGTACTTGGTGTGAAAGCGGCTATAGAAACCATTAATGTCTTCAGATCATTATTGTAGTTACCACCTGAACTGCTTTAGTTTGTCATAACAATATAAACTGGTTGGAGGACGTGTTTCCCCTCTGACACATTTAATTAAAAGCAAAATACGACTAAGACTTGAGCAATACATGTTATATCCTCCAAGCTCTCACTTTTATAGACCAGAAACAATAATCTAACTTTGATATTGGTCCGTGTCCTTTCTGTGTAACCGTTGTGAAAGTACTGCCAGACTTTCTTTTTTTCAGACTATATGGTCATCTGGGATCTGGCAACAGTCGGAAATAAAATCGATAGTGCTTCTCTCTTAATCAAGAGTGCTTGGAGTTTATGGCAGAGCGCCATGTTAGAAAAGAAGCAATTGACTTTGGGTTTTTAAGGAGGAAGGTGAAGCGGGAAGTAGAGGGTTCATCTGATGCATCAGAGACACAAACACCCAAAGAGAGCAACAGAGTATCCTTTTGTTGAGCACTGTTAAAAACACAGTTACCAAAGCAAACAGCTTATGGTTTATGGCCATTTTTATTCACTTGCAGTTACATAATCCTCCCCTCCCCCTTGTCTGACGAGTGATTAGTCTGAGGGGTTGTTTAACCAGGACAGATGGCTTTTTATCGCAGTACCTGACTGCCAGGGACAAACGAGACACTGCTGGTTAGTGTGTGTCTTTCCTTTTTTATTTGGCACATTTATACTCCTAAAATATTTCCATTTGTGAAAAAATAAATATAATCTTGATATTGAAGCCTTTTCATCAAGAACATTTACAATAAAGTGCCTCACTGACACTGTGTGTGTTGTGACTGTGCCAGTAACTGTTGTCGTGTCAGTGTAAAGATTATCACGCACGATTTCCCTGAAATGTCTGGGAGAAAAACACGTCTGACTTGATGACTAAAATGAACATGTGTCTGGTCCCTATCAACTCTCTAATCTATGCTGAAATACTACCAGACAGATTTAGCTATATGGTGAAAAACATGTAATATTAAAGAGGACAAATTATGTCCATGTTCATATGTGTAGTGTCTCTACTGGGACATGTCTCCATGCTTTAATGTTCAAAAAGCTCTATTTTCTCAATCACTTTTGTTTAATTCCTGCTCAATTTACATCCCTAATCTACCTATCTCATATATCTGTAGACAGTGAGTAAGAACCCAAACAAAGACAAGGGGACATCTGATAAGAGAGGAGAGGCAGAGGTTTCATAGTGTAGTGGTTATCACGTCTGCTTTACACGCAGAAGGTCCTGGGTTCAATCCCCAGTGAAACCATCCTTTGAGAGTTATCACCGAGGTGATCAAGAACTAATGGAAATACACACCAGTGTTAACAGTATTTGTGCTAATCTAAGCTAACCGTATCGAACCTGTCCTTTGAAGGAGCCCAATTTTGCTCATTTTCAAGTTAATATCAGTACTTCACGTCTCCATGCTTTAATGTTCAAAAAGCTTTTCATTTTTCTGATTCGTCACAGTTGTTTCCATGTGTCTGAAAATATCACTTATTACAGGTTTAAAAGCAAAATGAACATGTTGTCTTGGGTTTGAAAACACTATAATGAGAACTGACCCATGACACCATGAACGACCCATGATTCAGTCTTTGGGTGAGCTTTGTTGCTTTACAGTTTTGTAGCTTTCTCTGGATTTGTGGCAAGGGGTTGCTGCATTTTTTTTAAAGGGTTTACCCCAGAAACCCACCGGACCCAACATCATAAAAAGATTGAGCGTCTTTTCACATACAGACACTGCTACAGACTTTTAGTGGTTCATAAATTGATAATTAAGAGGTAATATGGTCGAATGTACTTATTGTAAGTCGCTTTGGATAAAAGTGTCAGCTAAATGTAATGTAATGTAATGTAATGTAATATTTGTGTGTGAGTCTTTATGTCAACTAATATTGTGCTTGAATGTTTTATATTCTAAAAAAATATTACATAAATAACACAGGAATAGTTGGCAGTTTTCCCTGGCATTGATTCTGGTCAGTTTGGGAATCTTTGAAGAATTCAAAAGTGTATATAGCTTTTTACAATATATTCGTTTCAGGCTATAGTTCCCATAGAAACAACTATTAGGGTTAGGGTTAGGATATAGCCACCAGATCTCCCCACGTCGTCCGGCGACTTCATGGTTATACAGAGATCCAAGGAAAGGCACGGGCCAGCGCATAGTGTTCACGGCCCTCACCTATCTTTGCACTTTGACTGAGTCACCAATATGAATGATGTACTTATATGATTCTGTTTTCTTCAAGGTTGTGTCTTCCTGGTCGAATGTACTTATTGTAAGTCGCTTTGGATAAAAGCGTCAGCCAAATGCAATGTAATGTAATGTAATGTAATGAAAGGGTGTATAGTGGACAAGGTAGACTAAGCTTGAAGAACAGAGACGAGGAGGTTAAGCTGTGAATATGGCGAAACATTCCCCTGCCAAGATGGGTGTCTCTGTTAACCCGTTACCCCCTAGTAAGACCCAGAGGGGCTCAAGAGGGGAAGGGGTCTAGAAAGGGAGGACAGGATGAAAATTATGAGTAGCAAAAATAGATTTTATATATTAAATCTGAGTTTTAGGATTAGGTAAAAGCGCAACATTAGTTAAATCTAGTGGTTTGAATAGTAAATCTATGTGGGGAGGGTTAGGGTTAGCTTTGGCATCATTATACAAAATAGAGTAGCAATTTGAAGTTGGGAAGCCAAGAATGAACCAACTATTAGCCACCTATTTACTAAAAAGATAGAGATTCCAAACAAATCATAAATTGCAGCTGCCAACTTTAGTGATTAGTTTGCAAAGTCCAAAAAGTTTCATTTGAGCTCTTACACATCTTCTGAGTCACGTGTGTCCCCCGCGGGCTTTGCTTTTATTGCACGAATGTGTTTGTTTGCATAACACTCCTCCTTTGTGTCTCAGCGTGGACAAGGCAGCACGGGTCACTTCAGCTTTTAGGGGGCAGGCTGTGACGTCAGCTCGCCACACACTAGCCAACAGTGCAGCAGCAGGACACACACACACACACACACACACACACACACACACACACACACACACACACACACACACACACACAGACACACACACACACACACACACATACACACACACACACACACACACACACACACATACACAACAGATACACACACACACACAGACACACACACACACACACACAGATACACACACACACACACACACACACACACACACACATACACACACAGATACACACACACACAGACACACACACACACAGAGACACCACACACACACACACACACGCACAGAGAGACACACACACACACGCACGCACACACACACACACACACACACACACACAGATACATACATATACACACATATACACACATATACACACATATACACACACACACACACACACACCACACACACACACACACACACACAGAGAGACACACACACACACACAGACAGACACACTCTCTCTCTCTCTCTCACACACACACACACACACACACACACACACACACACACACACACACACACACACACACACACACACACACACACACCCACACACACACACACACACACACACACACACACACACACACACACACACGCACACACACACACAGTGACTGGGTGCTGCTGATTATTAATATTCCCCATATGAAACCACACGCAGAGGGATTGTGTGCGCAAAGACAGATCCCGCGACAGACGCTGCTGCACTTTCCCAAATTGAAATCCCTGTCAGGAGGGAGAGGAAGAGAGGAAGAGAGAAAGAGAGAAAGAGAGAAAGGAGGGGGGGAGGATTGGGGGGGGGGGGCTTCACTGCAGAACATACTGGCTCTGGATGAATAACCATGGCAACAGCAGCAGCAGCAGGAGAAGCGGCGTTATAAACATTGCACGCCGCGCATCCCTCTGCAAAACAGCGGATTACTGCGTGAAGGCTGGACCTCTGTGCGGATATCATCCCTGCTAAGGTGAGGCTGCGTTCATTTCTACATGTGATGTGACACCATCATTGTGCTTCAGTGGCACGCATGTGAGTGGGAAATTACTGAGAGCAGGCTTTTTACACTACGGCAGAGAAAAGCTGCTACTGAAGGCTGCTGGATGGTGAGAGAGCTGTCAGGCTGCACGAGGAAGTCTAACAGGGGATGTATACATAATGTGTCTATATGGCAGCTAAAGGTCTTTGTCTGACTGTTGTATGAGTGTGCATGAATCCTTTGTGCACCTCAGATAAGTTACCAAAGCATTACAAAGGAGAATTTAAATCAAAGTAGCATTTCAAAATAAAGGTTTTAATTAGAAATAGAAGAACTTGCAGATGGCTTTTGTAATTGAATTTGGATTGTGCTGCTGTGCTTTGTGTAGTTCTGCATCTTCAAGGCAAGCGAGCATGTTGGGGAAAAGCTGCTTCAGCACAGTAGGCTACAGTGAGAGCTGGTTATTATCAGGGTTTCACAGACGCAGAAATAGTCCCACTCTGCTGTCTTGAACGAACAAAGTAGAGCTCCCATTCTGCAGAGTTTCACACAAAGCCAGAGTCCAAGTGAACATGTACGCATGGTGAAATCAATCACAGTTAATAAGGCTGTGTGTGCTGTAATGTAGAACAGCTTCAGGCCCCTCATGTGACCAATGTAAACATCCGCTTTGAGCGAAAAGTCACAAGACCGCTTCACAGTAATGCCAACCGTCATACTTGTTGACCAATTCTTTGAAGAGACTGTGTAGCTGTAGCACACACAGCACCCAGCATTTGGTTATAATACAAACACATTAAAGGTGGACCAGAGTTGTGAATACAAATAGGTGTCTGTTTGTGGTCATGAGGCACATTGCATGATCTAGAAGCTCAACAAACACTACAAACTACTTCTAAATATCACAATCCCTTTCAACTAAAACTCTTTATCGACTAGCTATCAAAGGAAACATTTTATCTTGGTCTCAAAGAACATGACTTGGGTTAAAGTGTGTGACATAACTCAATATATGAACCCGAGTAAAGTTCAGCACTTATGTTGATTAAGTTAGGCAGACTGTACATGATGTTCGTTTCGTTAAGTGCTTAAGTTATATATGTACTCCAGTGGCGAACCGTCAGGGCCTTCAAGGTATTCAGAGAATACCCTGGAACACTCGGATAAAACAAACAAAAAATCGATTTAATTATATAATGTATATAAAATGAATAAATGAGAATCGTATCCGTGTTGTTGATCTGTAATATTACAGTGTTACGTTGATTTGTTTGTCCTTCTCGGACCATGCACTACGCATTTCAGTGGAAAAGAAAGCAACCAATCAGATCTTGTTCTGGGTCTCTGGGTAGAATATCCTTCAACCAAGGTATTCTACATCCTTGATCGAATGCCCTGGCCGTTGCACTGAATGAGAGCGTACGTTTGGACTGACAGTTTGACCAACCAATCATATATTGATTTGTAGCCAATGGGCGTATTCTTTCAGTTCCCCTCGGTTCCAGGGTATTCTAGAAGGCCCGCTAGTTAACTGGCTCGAGACAGAGGATCTAGATCAGTGATTCTCAAACTTTTTTCAATCATGTAACCCCTTTGGAAAAAAAATGCAGCCAAGTACCCCCTGATCAACACAAAAACAATTTGTTAAGGAAAAAATGCCTATATAAAGAGGTACAGCACAGCGCTGCACCATCAGTGTCTGATTCATTAAAACAACAACCTTGTAACTGAGAAACACTTAAATGCTACATTTCAAATGTTTACAATCCGTCACTAAATTCATGGCAAACCAATTTTAACATCATGCAATAACACTGAGACAACATTAGTTGCATTGAACTGATCTTTTTAATAAGTTGTACTTACAATGTAGTGAAACATGGGCTTGAGCTTCACTGAGGATCTTTGTCATTGTCAGTGACAGGAAGGCCACTGCAGTTATTACACTTCGCTTTTTGAAATATGTGTAATATAAAACCCACTCTGCTCAAACTCCCTTACTTTTCCTAACATTTTTTTTTTTTTTTTCATTAACATAAAAATAAATCTCACGTACCCCCTGCAGTACTCCAACGTACCCCTAGGGGTCCGCGTACCCCCATTTGAGAACCACTGATCTAGACTATGGTTTATCGTAACCTGTAACTTAACAAACCAGACTAAGCTAACGATGACCTTAAAGGCCGAATAAGTCATGCTTGCTTCCATGTCTTTAGCATCTTGCAATAGATAAACACATTGTTCAAACGATTCCTGACACTTTTCCTCTGGTTTTAGAAAGTCCTAACACCCTCCAAACTCTTTGAATGCCAAGTTAGCCTCTTCCATTTAAAGTCTGAATTAAGTTATCTGGAGTAAGGAACTAGATTAGCTTACTTTGGCTAAGGGTGTTGGTACTTTTTTTTTCCGTCTGGAATTTAATGTTTTAAATGTCCTGATTTAGCACACGGTCAGTTTTGATTTGTCGCATCTTATTACCATAACAATGTATTCCAGTCGCGCCTCCCAACACCATAATTTAATTTGTGCAAAACAGGGTGGGTCTAAAGGGTGTTCTCTCAGTTTGGCAGTTTCCTGGACCTCACTTACGCTGATAAGATGTATTAAAAGAGTCCTGCCAAGTGTAGGGAAAGAAAGGCCAGTAAATCTTCAGTTCAACCTGAAGCTCTCTTGCTATGCCAGCAGTGTAGAGGACAAAGGAGAGCATGTGCATCTTAAGTACGCAGCACAATGTATCTGAGTGGAGCTCCTCACTTCTTTAGTTGAATAATAAACACGATGTCCTTTATTAAGGGGACACAGTAAGGAGACTTAACATGCTTTCTTTCCCAACATAATAATCTTCAGTATGACTAGAGCACACACAAACTAATCAATAACTTAATCGGTGAGTCACAGATCAAAACACCCCCGCAACATCTTCGTACAAAGGACACACTGTGTTGATAATGATGATCATGATAATAAACAACTCATCAACAGCAGCATTAGACAATGTCTTCAAATCAAAGGTCAACGTGGGGTTAATCTTTCATTTTGTCAATATATCCAATGGAAAGACTAACAATGTGTTCCTCTCTCTGTCTGTGGCACGAAGCCCTGAGCTAAGTCTTACTTTCTAAAGATGGAGAGTAATATTAGAAAAACAAATCCCACATGTTTAGTTTTTTAATGCTGAGGAGGAACTGAGACCAGACTTATGTTTAGACAATTTCAACAATCCAGTCATTCGCCGATTTCACCGGGCTTTGAAACTGAATGTAGACCTCCTCCGTGTTGGAAGTAAAGTGAAAACACTTAACCTTTCATCTCTGTACTTTCTGGATGATTTCCTAAGACTTGTCTACGAGGGTTCCTGGGAATTAATCAATCGTAAAATAAAGGCAATCATTCAGTGGAACAGGTAGAACAGCTGATGAAATGAATGCTTCATTTACATAAATCTGACAAAACATGTTTGTTCCTATCAAGATTATTATTTCAGCGGTAGCCTTTCAGTGCGTTTACATTCTGTAATCCCTTAGAGTAGCTATCAGTAAGTGTAGTAGAGCAATGTGGTTTGTTTTGCTGCACGTATTGTCTATCTATCTTTTATAGAGAAACAACCGGTAACTTCAGGTGGCAACAAATCAACAAGGACTCACATCTCAAGGACTTTGAATTGACCTGAAATTGTTATCTATTCCATAAAAGCTGTAATTAGCTTGATTCTGAGCCGTGTGCCTACTTTTTTTCGAGCAGTAGCTGGCATGGCAGACTGCTTAGCATGTAGCTAATCATGTGGCCATAAACAACTAATCAATTGATCAATACATGTCGACTCATTTGATAAGTTAACCTGCAGTAACCAGCCCTTTTAACCAGTTTTATTTCCCACACAAACCCAGTCACGCTGCTCTCTCCAAGAAAGATCTGCACAATCTGAAGACTGTATTTGCTGCTTGTGCATTTTTCCAAACGATTCCTTTTCTACTTGCAGCGATTCATTAAACGCTAATCATTACAAAACAGCCATCTGCTGTATTATTACTATTTAATGACACACACACTGGTTTTCTTGGAGGGCTTGATTCCTTCCTCTATCGCTGCTCCTGGTGTCAGCTCAGTTGGGAAAGGCTGACTGACGTCTCCCATCTCAATTTGGGGAGGCCGCATGTTCACAGTGACTTAATGTGGAATGAGTTTATTTTGCAGGATATGTAGGCGTAGGTGTCATCCTAACGGTGAGAGTCATCGTGTGGAGCTGCTGTATGTGTGCACAGCTCGATAGGGCCGGAAATTAATCTCAGGCATTATTCCGTTCATTAACTTTAACTCCCTCTGCGAAACACAATAACAGAAGCAGGACTATGAGATACAGGGATGTGATGGAGGGTTACAGCACCTCCTTAACGATAGATAGATAGAGAGAGAGAGAGAGAGAGAGAGAGAGAGAGAGAGAGAGAGAGAGAGAGAGAGGAGAGAGAGAGAGAGAGAGAGAGAGAGAGAGAGAGAGAGAGAGAGAGAGAGAGAGAGAGAGAGAGAGAGAGAGAGAGAGAGAGAGAGAGAGGAGCGAGAGGAGAGAGAGATGTTTGGGTTGCAGCAGCATATAACTCAAGGCAATGTACATAAGAGAAATTAAGACACAAGAAATAAACAGTGAAATGAAATGGAAAGACAAAATGTGAATGTATACATTTTTGGAAGGATATTAATAACTGTAATTACAACTACTGCAAATATGTTTGCTATGAGACGGTTTCTGATTTGAAGGAGTACGAATCTGCATGCTTGATGTGCAGAGTGCCCTTTACAGCAAAGCTCTGAGCCAGCAATCATGTGAGGGAATAATCTAGCATTAGCTAAACCCTCTGTGATGTTGTTTCTGGCCCGAATGGAGTTATCAAGTTGAATAAGAGGCAGTAAATGACTTTGACGGGATGTGACCATCATTGCTATCTTGAAATGAGATTCTCTTATGATCAGAGATTTTTAGTGAAAAGAAAGGAGGTCATGAAGGTACCATCTGGCAAAGCCTACATATAGTCTCCATTCAGGGAGACATTTCTCATGGTTTGTGTTTGTTTGTAACATATCTAACCGATCAAAGTCCAGGTAAATAAGGAGACGACCTCTGTTGGATGAAGTCATTTTGACCAGAGGAAGTCAGGTGGTGTGCTATAAAGAGTGTATGGAGGTCAGGGTGGAAAAACAAACACAAGACTTTCGCCCAGTTCACCTCTGATTGTGTGAAACGCTTAGTCAACAGTGACTCATTTGTACTTGTGTACATCAGTGGCGAACCGTATATCACAACTGGACCTTCTGTAGACACACACCCCCCCCCCCTCCCGCCGCGGCATTAGAATGTCCGTCTTTTCACTGAATTGTCGTCTTGAAAAGGGTACTCACAACAATTCTGCAACAACTTCATCTTCACCTGTTGCACTTGCCATTTCAACGTTAAAAACAATAAAACGGCATGAATTGCTTCGTCACATTCATCTAGAATCGTGCTTCTCAAAGTGTGGTCCGCGGACCACTGGTGGTCCGTGAGTGCCCCCTAGTGGTCCGTGAGTATATTGGTAACATTTCACATTTGAAATAAATAAATTCATTTCAGTTTTCCGCACTCTCGCGGGAATATCTCCGCAATGGAGCGAGCTTAAGTTTCACTTTCAATTGAATGATATAGCCCAGCGCAACACCTTCATCACACATGTTGCCACGTGTTTGTACCATTTTCAGGTGATTTGTAATCTGTTCTAGAAAAACGATGTGTTTTTTTATATTTATGGAGTTAGGTGGTCCTAGAGTGTTTTTGTATTGGTTAAGTGGTCCTTGGTATGAAAAAGTTTGAGAAACACTGGTCTAGATCAGGGGTGTCAAACTCGAATACACAGTGGGCCAAAATCAAAAAATCGGTACTAGTCGAGGGCTCAATGTTTATTTTAAAACTTATTGAAATGAACTTATTGCACATATTAAACCTAGAACTAACAAAGCTTACATTATTGCCCATAAAAATAACATTAAACATTAAATAATCAGTTGCATTCATTTCTTATGGCTCAATCTGCAGCTTTTCCAGAGTCATTTCTTATGATTACATTTTTCCAATGAAAACTATTTCCCTCAAAGAGAAAACCAAACATGCCCTGCTGTCGTGAGATAAAAAGTGCAGAAGGAAACATCCATTAAAGTCAGTGTGCTGCTCTGTGATGCTAGCTCAGATACTTGGCGTCTCATCTTGGGTGCAAGGTCATCAATGTTTGGGCTCAGGCTCTGAGCTGAGGAGACCCTCAGGATGGAGTGAAGGTGTGCGTGCAATATACCGGCGGGCCAGATCTAATAGTAATTAGAAATTATCCTGCGGACCGAAATTAAATCCGGGCCTTGAGTTTGACACATGTGGTCTATCTACCATAGCAATACATCCTTTATTAATTAATAACAGGATTGTATTTGTCGCTTATTTAGCTAGCTAGCTACAGGCCCATGTAGGAAGAATACATTTACATTTTAGACTAAAATATACCAAAACATCTAGCTAAAGCAAGTTCATCTAGTTCTCTAATCTAGATACAACCAAAAGATAACATTACAAAGAAATACAAATGTACTTTGTAGCATTACTTTTTAATGTCTTTAAGCTAATCGTTAGCTTATACACCAGTAAGTGTTTACATTTACTGTGATGTTATATGTTTTCCTGTGTGATGGCCACAGCCAATCAAAACAATTACACTGCACCCTCACCTTCAGTAGTGTTGCTTCAGTTCAGCTGCAGTAAAACATGCTAGTGATGGGAATTACAGCTCTTTGAAGGGAGCCGGATCTTATGGCTCCGTTCCTTTCCGAGAGCCGTTCAAAACCCTCTCTCTTTTCCTCCGTTCCCAAATCTCTAAAAACGGGGAACAACGGAGCTGATCCAGATTTGCGTCCGATATGACGTAATATCTGAAATGTGGACCCACGGCCCAATCAGAAACGTTGCTATCAGAAACAATGACCGACTGTTTTGGACGTAATATGGTCCGTGTTCACATTAGCATCGCTAACACTCAGAGCTAACCTGTACTGGAGAGCATGTGTGTGAAGAAGCAGGAAGTAAAGAGGAACTCACCTTGTGGTATAACCGGCAAGAGAGAAAGCCTTTGAGCTCCAAACTGTTTCAGAGAGAATCCTTGATAATCCATGATATGGCGTTTCATCACGGCAGCATTTAGTTTAGACAGTAGCTGCCGGGTCCCGCATGAGCTCAGACCCCCAAATCAGCACTTTTGAAACAGGAAGTGAAATAGAGGGATATGAGGCATGGCTAGAACGGGTGATCTGTTTAGTATTTTGAGCAAAACACTTCATAGACATGTTTTTAATATATTTTATATATCTGAGACCTATGCTATTGCCTAAAAATAGCATGATAGGTCCACTTTAAACAACTCCTGTGGCCTGTTGCCTTACTGCTTTGTCACTGACACCTTGCATCACTCCTTTAACCAGGTTCTCTTTCAAATGGAGTCTGCTGAAAACATTAAAAAGTCAGTGTTATCAACAATTGAATTGAGCTCTTGCTTAATTAGCTAACTAGCTACAGGCCTCAGTAGGAAGACTGATGGTACTCACACATGGGCGGCGCCAGGCTTTTTTTGCTGCAGTAGTTTAGCAGTTGCTATATGACAGCACGGCGTTGCTAGTTAATTTTCAAAATAAATAAACAAACAATACCAGTGGGCCAAGCACGAGCCTGTTCATATTGTAGCGTTCACCGCTATTCAAGATCACAGATCACTCGAGCCTTCAATGTCGAAAACGTTCTCTTTTTGTTCTGGCATTGACGGCCACAGCCACGCCTTACAGAACCAATCAATAGTATAACACTCATTATGACTTTTCCCCACACTCGAAGTAAACTCCTACCGTCTCGTACTCCCTCCACACACACACACACACACACACACACACACACACACACACACACACACACACACACACACACACACACACACACACACATACCATGTATACATCACTTCAGGGGACATTACATTGACTTACATGCATTTCCTGGAGACTTATCCTAACCTTAACCATAACCAACACATGCCTAACCCTAACCCTTACCCTTAACCTTACCCTAACCAAGTCTTCACCCTAAAATTAATGATTCCCCTCATGGGGACCTCCATTTTGTCCCCATAAGGGAGGCGAGTCCCCACACGTGACAGTGTAAACAGATTTAGGTCCCCACAAGTATAGTAATGCTAGGCCACACACACACACACACACACACACACACACACACACACACACACACCACACACACACACACACACACACACACACACCACACACACACACACACACACACACACACACACACACGCACACACTAACTCACAGGATATATGCAAGCTGGAGCCAACTGTAATTGGCAGTAACTTTTCCATTTTAGTGCAAGCAAATTAACTTCACACAATACCCCAGTGTGTGAGCCCTGGTGACATAAAACCGTCCTGTTATCTTCACTCCTTAAAGGAAAGTGGACTGAAACAGGGTTATGCTTTTAAGCTAGCTAGAGGAATGGTCGTAATGCACAAATGGTGGCCCAATTATTTCCCAGCAACAATACAGGTGCATCTATCTGAGTCTCAACTTACAGGAACAAAGCCCTTAAAACACACAAGCAAGGATCATGTGACATTGATGGGTCATGTGAGACTCTTCACTGTGAACAGTTTAAATGTTTCATCTCCTTTTGTCAGGTGGAAAGTCCGTTTTTACTGCATTCCAGCTTCTTCCTATAAGACCTAATGGTTTGAGTGAATTACAAATTGGGTTCTTGTTCGTATGTGTTTTTATTCACTGAGCTTCAATCACTGCTAATGGAAAACACTGTTTACATGAATTGAATTGAACCTCGGATATATTGACCGCAGGTTCTTTTAGACAAATTATTTTTCAATGATCTGATGCATTTACGCTATTTTTGTTTTTGCCTGCAATTTTCTCAATGAGCTGTTGCAATTACCATTTTAACATGAGCCTGTATTTTTATGTTTCAATGGTCATTTTTAGTCAATGCTATCCCAAAAAATATTCTCTTAGTGCTATTTATCAATCTAGATTTGTTTAATGTGAGTCTGAGATACCGTTGGATTATCTTAACCAGTTCATGAGTTATCGAAAGATACATCACTGTTAAATGTGTTTTAATGTGTTTTGTTTGCGCTTTGAGCACCACAAACTTAGAACCATATTTCTCTGTTATATTCTAGATTGATAAATAGTGAGAGAAACACTTTTATTTGTCGCTTTAAGGGCAAAAGGGCAATGGATGTGTACATTTGAGCTGTTATCTTCGTGTTTTAGTCTTGGCAAGGCAAGGCAAGGCAAGGCAAGGCAAGGCAAGGCAAGGCAAGGCAAGGCAAGGCAAGGCAAGGCAAGGCAAGGCAAGGCAAGGCAAGGCAAATGTATTTATATAGCACTTTTCAACACAAGGCAATTCAAAGTGCTTTACAAAAAATGAAAGAGATTAAGAAAATGGCATTTAAAATCAGTCATTAAAAAGAAAAGCTAATAAAATAAACATTAAAAGAAAAAGTACATGGATAAAAGTTACAGTGCAGTCTAAGATATGAATAGTTCAATTAAAAGCAGCGGCAAAAAGAAAAGTCTTCGGCCTGGATTTAAAAGTAGTCAGAGTTGCAGCGGACCTGCAGGTTTCTGGGAGTTTGTTCCAGATATTTGGAGCATAATAACTGAACGCTGCTTCTCCATGTTTAGTTCTGACTCTGGAGACAGAAAGCTGACCAGTCCCTGAAGACCTGAGAGATCTGGATGGTTCATCATTTAGCAGGAGGTCAGAAATATATTTTGGGCCTAAACCATTCAGTGCTTTATAAACCAGCAGCAGTACACCTATTGTTGTGGAAATATTTTCCAAAGCCCATAACTTTGACCCAGTTGATCAGTTCAAACTGTCCTGACTGAGCACACGCACCTGTAACCCTGGCTGCTGTGCTCTCAGTGTTCTGTCTCCCTGCTCCTGCCTGTTGGCGTCAGCTGATAGAGGTGTTATGATTTGATCTTGTTATACATGGGTCTGAGGTAGAGTTCTTTAGAATTGACGTGGCAACCCACCCGTGCAGTCAGATCGTGACTGCTGTGACTTGTGATGTGAACTCTCCGGCCGAAACTCCAAATAAACCGCCAGTGTTTGACATCAAAGTTCCTGCTCTACGTGTCTCCTTCCTGAGTCGGGGACTCCCACTGCATTGCTACACAGAAGTTTCCCTTACACCTATAATAGTTCTGTATGATCACAAAATAGGTTTTGGGTTACACTCAACAAAAAACCTGCATAAAGTTTAAACAGATGGACGAAATCGTTGCTTACAAATCATTTTTCTTGGGTACAACATGTCCTGCAAATTGTGTCTGCCATTTCAAACCTACATTGAGAAAACATTCAAATCAAACAAGATAGGAAGACCATTGTTTCTTTAGAAATTCATACTCAACAAGGTACAGAAGTCTCTGCAAAAGCTTCTAGAAAATCAAAAGCAGACCTAAACTTTAACTCAGAACGACTGAAACACAGAGAAAGCTTGAGGATACTTCAGGCCTTTGAATGAAAACAATGTACCGAAGGGCGAACATTTACAAATCCCCTCAACGCTTATTTGGACATGCAACAAAGAAAGTTTTACCTCTAAGATAATGAAATGATAAGGTTTTGATTATTTCTCCAACATTTATTTGAGCAGTGACCGTGATTTCAAAAAAGAATATGTGTGTCTTGTCCAGTTCTTTCTGCACACTGGACTGAATGAGTCATATCACCTCAGCAAATAGACAATACTAGTTTGAGCATATTTTAGAAATGTCATGTTATCTTTCACTGTGGATTCTGCTTATTTGACGTCTTATTTACTGTGTGTTTCTCTTCCTCTTTGACAGGTGATGAGTGGGGTTATATCATGTCTGAAGTACAGGGAACACTGGAGTTTTCTGTTGAGTTGCACAAGTTTCACAATGTGGATCTCTTTCAACGCGGGTAAGCAGAAATCACACTTCCAGAGTCATGAAATTTGTTTATATTTCCTGACTTCACAACCTCGCAACTCAGCAGATTCACAGAGCGTATTAACGTTGAATGCTGACAAAGGATACAACAAGTTTTATTAGTTTGACTTTTTCTCTTCAAAAAAACATGTTTGCAAAAAACTGAACTTAAAGGTCCCCTGTTAGACTGTTTTTCATCAATATATTATAGCTCTCAGATATATACAGAGCTCTGATTGGCTGAAACACCAAACAGATCATTGCAGCATTACCCATAATCCCCTCTGTTTCAGCCCTGTTTCCAAAGTGCTGATTCTCTGTCTGTAACTTTAGATGAAAATAAGGAGCCCCTCCCCACGCCCCTCTGAGAGACATTTGGTTACAAAGAACTCAATGGTGCTCTAGGAGGAGATTCAGGTGATAGGCAACCTTGGTTGCTGATTGGCTAATGGTTACACAAGACAAAACATCGTTATGACATCATAAAGTGGCCTAAATCTGATCAGCTCATTTTCAGACAGATTTTTATAGAAATGGATCAAAAAGAGAGAGAATCTTTGTTCCTGAAACTTTCAGAGTCTCTTTCCACAGAGGGGACACATGTTGATGTAGAAGAGACATGAAGAAGAGGGGACACATGTTGATGTAGAAGAGACATGAAGAAGAGGGGACACATGTTGATGAAGAAGAGACATGAAGAAGAGGGGGACACATGTTGATGTAGAAGAGACATGAAGAAGAGGGGACACATGTTGATGTAGAAGAGACATGAAGAAGAGGGGACACATGTTGATGTAGAAGAGACATGAAGAAGAGGGGACACATGTTGATGTAGAAGAGACATGAAGAAGAGGGGACACATGTTGATGTAGAAGAGACATGAAGAAGAGGGGACACATGTTGATGTAGAAGAGACGTGAAGAAGAGGGGACACAAGTTGATGTAGAAGAGACATGAAGAAGAGGGGACACATGTTGATGTAGAAGAGACATGAAGAAGAGGGGACACATGTTGATGTAGAAGAGACATGAAGAAGAGAGGACACATGTTGATGTAGAAGAGACATGAAGAAGAGGGGACACATGTTGATGTAGAAGAGACATGAAGAAGAGGGGACACATGTTGATGTAGAAGAGACATGGAGAAGAGGGGACACGTGTTGATGTAGAAGAGACATGAAGAAGAGGGGACACGTGTTGATGTAGAAGAGACATGGAGAAGAGGGGACACATGTTGATGTAGAAGAGACATGAAGAAGAGGGGACACATGTTGATGTAGAAGAGACATGGAGAAGAGGGGACACATGTTGATGTAGAAGAGACATGAAGAAGAGGGGACACATGTTGATGTAGAAGAGACATGAAGAAGAGGGACACATGTTGATGTAGAAGAGACATGAAGAAGAGGGGACACATGTTGATGTAGGAGAGACATGAAGAAGAGGGGACACATGTTGATGTAGAAGAGACATGAAGAAGAGGGGACACATGTTAATGTAGAAGAGATATGAAGAAGAGGGGACACATGTTGATGTAGAAGAGACATGAAGAAGAGGGACACATGTTGATGTAGAAGAGACATGAAGAAGAGGGGACACATGTTGATGTAGGAGAGGACATGAAGAAGAGGGGACACATGTTGATGTAGAAGAGACATGAAGAAGAGGGGACACATGTTAATGTAGAAGAGATATGAAGAAGAGGGGACACATGTTGATGTAGAAGAGACATGAAGAAGAGGGGACACATGTTGATGTAGAAGAGACATGAAGAAGAGGGGACACATGTTGATGTAGAAGAGACATGAAGAAGAGGGGACACATGTTGATGTAGAAGAGACATGAAGAAGAGGAACACATGTTGATGTAGAAGAGACATGGAGAAGAGGGGACACATGTTGATGTAGAAGAGACATGAAGAAGAGGGGACACATGTTGATGTAGAAGAGACATGAAGAAGAGGGGACACATGTTGATGTAGAAGAGACATGAAGAAGAGGGGACACATGTTGATGTGGAAGAGACATGAATAAGAGGGGACACATGTTGATGTAGAAGAGACACGGAGAAGAGGGGACACATGTTGATGTAGAAGACACATGGAGAAGAGGGGACACATGTTGATGTAGAAGAGACATGAAGAAGAGGGGACACATGTTGATGTGGAAGAGACATGAAGAAGAGGGGACACATGTTGATGTAGAAGAGACATGAAGAAGAGGGGACACATGTTGATGTGGAAGAGACATGAAGAAGAGGGGACACATGTTGATGTGGAAGAGACATGAAGAAGAGGGGACACATGTTGATGTAGAGGAGACATGGAGAAGAGGGGACACATGTTGATGTAGAAGAGACATGAAGAAGAGGGGACAGATGTTGATGTGGAAGAGACATGAAGAAGAGGGGACACATGTTGATGTAGAAGACACATGAAGAAGAGGGGACACATGTTGATGTGGAAGAGACATGAAGAAGAGGGGACACATGTTGATGTAGAAGAGACATGAAGAAGAGGGGACACATGTTGATGTAGAAAAGACGTGGAAGAGTGGATTTTTGCATAATAGGTGACCTTTAAATTAATGATACCTACCTTAAGTCGCTCAGTACAACGGTTTTGAAAACTGACTATACAAAGCAGAAAATGACTTTTGCTCCATCTGCTATAACTGGAGGTCATCCTAAAATGACTTTCGGAAAAAAGATGAGTGAATACTAAAGAGGACATGACACTTCTTGAAATTATGAAGCCACAGTTTAATGTATCAGGTAAGTGATGAACCACACGCGTAGACATTAAACTGGCGAACTCCATTGCACAAAAATAAATTAATATGTTTTTCATATGACCTGGATGTTCTCCAGCATGCTGGAAAAAGTACCCATAATCCCCTGAAATGTATGTCAGGACATCACGAGGTCTAATGAAAAGGCAGCTTAAAAAGCAGCATGGGCTGAATGTCATTACCAATCAGAAAACAGATTAACCTTCTTACCCTAAAAGGCAAAATCCAGTGTATTTGGTCAAATTTGAGTTAAGACCAGTATCAGACTGTTTCCATGCTTTACCATATAAAGTATTATACCAAAGAAATGTATGATGTTTGTGAAAATAGCATGTGCAATTTGCAGTAACTATCAAATGGCTAGCTTAGCTAAAAATGCACCTTCCCTCAGAAACTCACTCATTGATTTTCCCTTATCAAATTGATTGTTATTATCAATTTGTACGAAGTCTTGGCAATCCAGTTTGTTATTGCACTTTTTTTATTACACAGCAGCAGCTGGTAAAACAAAATGGAGATAAAACAAAACATGAGCAAAATTGAAATTGCTAACTAGCTAGCATGTTTTAATAGCTTCTCTCTTTGGTTTTGAATCTAGCCAAGTTTGTGCGATGTTACTATATTGAGCTCCCTTTTAATCACATATAATAATAATAATAATAATAATAATAACTTAAATGTATATAGTGCCTTTCAGAGGGCCCTAGGTCGCATTACAGAAACAAACAGGTGTGAAAAACCACCCCAAAAAACCTATATATAAAAATATGTACTGAATTGTACCTGTAACTGTTATGTTCGTTTTAATAAGAATATCAATACAAGATGAAGGTCATTCAACCCTTAACTATAGATAATACTAAATATATTGTTATTTGTTTGACTGTGTTTTTGTCACACATCCTGCGTCACACTTTACAGCTTTGTAAAAAAAGAATGTAGCTAGGTTAAAATAAGAACTAGTGTAAATAAAAGAGCCAAATCCAATTTACGTTTCCAGCCGAGTTGTTCATGATATTTTATGACATTCAATACGCAGCATGTTTTTCCTGCTGATGTGTCGGCAGGAAGATTAAAATCTTGCGTCTGGCCGGCTGAAATGCCAGCTTCATCGAAATGATTCCCCCTCTCCAAATAGGGAGGTCTAAACTCTAAAGCTTTATCATGGTAATCCCTTCAGCTCAGCACACTAATATGTTTGTGATGACGGTCGCCAAGTTCAGAAAGCAGCAGAGATCGGATGTGGAAAAAAGTGAGTCCATATCTAAAGATGAAGCACTGTGGAAAAATGTGTTTGGTTTAGGACTCGCTCCACAGAAATGTAATTACTGAAATCAATAAAAAGCTCTCCATCACACTGGGGAACCATACAGCTGTACATTTTGAAGGGCCCAGTTGTACACTGATTGCATTTCAAAACTGATTAAATCTGCATTTAATTTAAAGGAAGACGATAAGCATGAGACTTTTAGCTCTCACAGTATAATTAGTTCAGAACCCAGCTGCATTCTCTTAATGTAGTAGACGATCGCCTCGGCCAAGGAGGTTATGTTTTTATTTAGACTTTTTGTTGGTTTCTAGCAAATGTATTGAAACTATAATTGCCAAATTCTCAATACTGTTGGTGGAAGGATGAAGCATGGGCCGAGGAAATACACATTGAATTATGGAGTGGATCCAAATGACTCCAATTTTAACAACAGATACTATTTAAGTAAATAATAGTTTAGCTAATTTAAAATGTACTATTAAGCATGTACAATTCCCAGAGATGGCAAAAGTACACACATCCTTTACTCAAGTAGAAGTACAGTAAAAATACTCTGGTAAAGTAGAAGTACTGACTAAACTTCTTTACTCAAGTCAAAGTAAAGAGGCTTTGAAATGTACTTCAGTAAAAAGTACCCATAGCTAGCAGCTGTTTTAAAGAGTACCTGACCTCCCTTTATATTAATAGAACAATAATGTCATTGTTAGCTAATGAATGTTTCCATGCTGAACAACGGCAACATGACAACGTTTCCATTGGTCCCTCTTCTTTAGAGAAGACCAGGAAATGATGGATACACGGATCGTGTTCAAATCAATAGGCACGCAATGACTCTAAAGAATAATGATCACGCACCAAACACACATTCAGACTAAAGGAACCAGCTGTTTGGAAAATGAGAGAAGTAGAAAGTACAGGTATTTGAGTTCAACATGTAAGAAGTAGAAAGTACAGGTATTTGTGTTCAACATGTAAGAAGTAGAAAGTACAGGTATTTGTGTTCAACATGTAAGAAGTAGAAAGTACAGGTATTTGGGTTCAACATGTAAGAAGTAAAAAGTACAGGTATTTGGGTTCAACATGTAAGAAGTAGAAAGTACAGGTATTAGTGTTCAACATGTAAGAAGTAGAAAGTACAGGTATTTGTGTTCAACATGTAAGAATTAGAAAGTACAGGTATTTGAGTTCAACATGTAAGAAGTAGAAAGTACAGGTATTTGAGTTCAACATGTAAGAAGTAGAAAGTACAGGTATTTGTGTTCAACATGTAAGAAGTAGAAAGTACAGGTATTTGTGTTCAACATGTAAGAAGTAGAAAGTACAGGTATTTGTGTTCAACATGTAAGAAGTAGAAAGTACAGGTATTTGTGTTCAACATGTAAGAAGTAGAAAGTACAGGTATTTGAGTTCAACATGTAAGAAGTAGAAAGTACAGGTATTTGAGTTCAACATGTGAGAAGTAGAAAGTACAGGTATTTGAGTTCAACATGTAAGAAGTAGAAAGTACAGGTATTTGAGTTCAACATGTAAGAAGTAGAAAGTACAGGTATTTGAGTATTCAAACTAAAGGAACGAACCTGTTCCATAAACATTCGATGTAACAGCTAGAGGAATAGTCTCTGACCAGTTACCCGGTTGACCTTTTTCATTTCATAAACATCCCGTTGTGTATTCATCAACCTTCAGAAACCTTTCCGTGCTCTTCTCTGTCGAGCCTCAGCCGTTAGCAGCGCTGCCACTAACACACTGAGATGATGAGTGTGTTCACACACACTTTGCTCCCTCAGATCGCCCCCGTGTCCCCGGAGATGAGATGTGCTTTTATACAAAGCGGCTTTGACTTAGACCGTCAAAGTGACCTTTTCAAAGACATGTTCTCCAGTGCTGCCTATGGTCTGGGATGCCATGTTGAAAATCATTTTTCTACGTCGGCTGTCTGTTCCATCCATCCATCTTCTCCCGCTTATCCGTGGTCGGGTCGTGGGGGTAGCAGTTCCAGCAGAGAGCCCCAAACTTTCTTTTCCCTGGCGACATCAACCAGCTCTGACTGGGGGGTCCCAAGGCGCTCCCAGGCCAGCGAAGAGATATAATCCCTCCACCTGGTCCTAGGTCTACCCCTTGGTCTCTTCCCAGCTCGACGTGCCTGGAACACCTCCCTAGGGAGGCGCCCAGGTGGCATCCTAACTAGGTGCCCGAACCACCTCAACTGGCTCCTTTCGACGCGAAGGAGGAGCGGCTCAACTCCGAGTCCCTCCCTGATGACCGAACTTCTCACCTTATCCCTAAGGGAGACACCAGCCACCCTGCGGAGAAAACCCATCTCGGCCGCTTGTATCCGCGATCTCGTTCTTTCGGTCTGTTTATTCTTGTATTTAATCTAAGTATTTTTTAAAACAGTAATCACCACATTTACTGTATCAATACATTCTCATCTTATCTTTAGGTGTTTGGCAGTACTGTAGGATGCTTATCTCATAGCATGTAAAGTATACTTAACAGATTTTGCATATACTGTAGGTACATTATTATGTATTGTTCATTATTAATAACCCTGCAGGTTGAACTGAAATAATTTAGCTGAGCTTGTACATTGATGACTGCTAATGTTTAACAACACATTGTTGACTTATTGTCAGAGTCAAAAGGACTACTGAGATAAAAGCTTAAATGCTACACTTGTCAACATGTGAACCGGAAACATGTCTTCTTCATTTCACAATAGGGATGTCCCGATCACCTTTTTTTGCTCCCGATCCGATTCCGATCATTTGATTTTGACAATCTGCCGATACCGATTTTTCCCGATCCGATCTTTATGCAATGCATTAAGAGAAAAAACATTAACAGATAACGGCTGGTCATCCAACGCGATGAATTCAGCTCTCTTGGCTGTTATTTGTTTGGACTTTTCACTGTTCTGGGGCCGTTTCTCTTTCCTTTTAAAAGTCTCCGCATTGCAAACATTGCATCTGGCTGTTACACTGCCTTCACTTTCAATTTTATAATACTTCCAAACTCCTGACATTTTCTCTGTCCCGACTCCCGAGTCACCAGCTGAACGTAGCCTCTCGTTAGCTTGCTGCTACTATTAGACACTGCGCCCACTCTGTTGCCAGATTTGAGAGAGATAACCAGGTCTGAAAACAAGCCCAAAAGAAGCAACACATACATGATGTTGTGTAATTTCAAACCAAAACTAATTCCTCAGGATGACTTTAAGACGTGAACATGGTCATTTTTGTTTTGTAACATTAAATAAAATAATACAAATATTTTATAAAAAAAATTAAAAATTCCCGATCCCCGATTTTTTTCTCCCGATTCCGATCTTTTGAAAATCACGTGATCGGCTCCGATCCCCGATCACGTGATCGTATCGGGACATCTCTATTTCACAATAAAACACCTTTTCTAGACAACAAATACGTTTACAAAGCATGTGTCCTGTTGCAAAACTGCATGCACCACTTTAAATGTTTAACAAGAAAAGCTTATCTGAAACACAGTAAGTAAAGGTTGTGAAGTCAGTATATGTCAGTAGCTCAGTCGGCATTCAATATCATTAGTTTGAATCTTAAGTAAGTTAAAAAATGTGTGATTTGGATCTGCTGCTAAATGTTATGGCTTCTTCCTTGGCCGGTGCTACAACCTTCCATCAAGTTTCCTAACAATTGAAACTTGGTGGACTCATTCAAAATCAAGAAAAACCTCACAATAGCAATAAGTATAAATAGTCAATTGGACATGTGGCTTTTTGTTGAAGACACTATGGTGAACCAACCCAGTCTCACGGCATTTCGTGTTCACCAACACGATTTTTAATCTATTGATTCGTGTTCACCAACACAATTTGCCCCTTTTTTTCGTGTTGCTCAGCACGGCCATCCTAAAGCTCGAAATGTCCCTTATAGGCCTACGTCTGTTTCCGGTTATTTTTATTTTGAAATTCAGTTCCTGACGGACGCCAAAAAGCCAGAGATTATGGAATTAAACCAATAAATAAAAGCAAGGATAATTGTGTGTTATTGGTGAGTAAATAACAGTGTGCTATTTTGAAAAGAATAACAAATTAGAAGGAAACAAATATTTTAAAAATACAGATTTCAGTATCCTGAGGCTCTGAGCCCCATTTATTTTCCTCACAGACGGCAACAAAAGTCAGAAATTATACGATTTCAAATAAAAGCAATAATTGTGGCTTGATATTGAGTAAGAACATGTTTTTATGAACCACACAGCTTCCGGTCTTCCTCGACCCGACCGGAGAAAAATACGTGCTGCAGGCAGTAGAAATACATTGCTTTTAAAATCGTGCTGTGCAACACGAAAAAAAGGGGCAAATCGTGTTGGTGAACACGAATCAATAGATTACAAATCGTGTTGGTGAACACGAAATGCCGTGAGACTGGGTTGGGTGAACAACAGTTTGTTCACTTCACTTGTTACTTGTATGTTTTCTTGACACCCCCAGGCTGTTTGGAAGGACATCAGTCTGAACATTTGTACAGTACCGTTTTAAATTCACTAACATGTCCTATGTTCTCCCTCAGGTTCTACCAGATACGAGCAGGACTGAAGGTCTCACCTCGAGTGCCCCACAGGTTGATCGCAACAACGCAAGACAATACAGGTACTGTGAGGACGAGGAATAATATATTTAGACAATCGATAACAGCTGTTCAAATACATTTAAATACAATTAAACAACATAAAATACGTCCTAACTGGTGATTTTCTGAAGCTATGTGTCAATAAAACGACTGTTGCTGCGAACAAGTTTCTAAAGAGGACTACTAAAGTTCATCATGACAAACATTTAGCTTAGCGCTGGTGACGGGAAGTCATGTGACCAGGATGCAGTTTATTATATAAATCAAATGAATGCTTTCCATCATACAGTAGATTTATGAAGTATTAACCATGACTTTCCATCAGTTAAATATGAAATAAATGACACCCTGCACCTCCAATAGTGATTGATTGATGATATAAGCATTGTGTGTCTTTTGTAGCTTTCCAGAGGATGAATAACGGTATTCTGATTCTGATTATAATGTAAATGACAGCGTTTTGGTTCATTTCCAAAGAGGATTGAGTGTGAGGAAATCTCACTTGAAATCATGACCACAGATTGAGTCTGAAATGCACGCTTTGTGTTGTTCATTCTTGTCTCTGAAGTGTGTGTGAAAGCAGTAATCTAACACAGTTTTTTGTGTTAAAGTACATGGTGGTGCAGTGAATGCTGTTATTCTGTGTCTCTCCTGGCACCAGTCAGCGTCATTTTACAGTCAAATGTGTCAAATGGACATGTTCTACAAGCTTGTAGACGTTGCACAGATTCATTCCTTCATGTCTGGGCCGTATTTCTGATATTTACGGATTCAAAAGAACTTCAATAAGAGGCTTGACTAACGCTTTTCTTAAAATAGAGCAGATGACAGAGATGAAGAGGAAAAAATATATATTTTAACATCTGCTTTTTAAACTGTTATGGATAGATTTACCTCAGATTGCACTATTATCTTCAATTTTGATCCTATGAATGGATATTGAACAAAATAAATAGGGCAAAGAAAGGGAATATATTGGTGTGTTTCTGTCAATGTTCCAGCTATCAAAGCTAGGCATCAGAGAATGAGAGTGCTGTCTGTGAACTGTATCTTGATTTAAGACATTACGGTGACTCACTCTGCCGAAAATTCTTATATCTTCCCAAATCAGATGCTGGCAAGATGATTAATCTTGTTTCAAATGTAAATCGCTTTTCTTTTTAAACCCCAGTGTCATCTTCTATTTTTTCTGAGCCGTTTCAAGATGATTGAACTTTGTGGGATGAAGAACACTTTATTCTGTATTCCAGGAGGAAGATTTGTATTCGTCTTATAGAATTAAAACTTCAGAATGTGGCAGATGAGGCTTGAAGCTGGATGTTTTGCAGAGCTGTGTAAAACCCGATGAAATAGCTAATCTTAAAATGCCTTTCTTCAGAGAAAACAACATGACTGTGTGGCTAGGGAATTGAAGCTGAGCTGTTTTTCCCAATTGTTAATGCGGCTTCCAGTCAAAAGGTTTATTTCTTAATTAAATAATGTAAATAACCAACAGTAAAACATGCAACCAACTACACTGAACAAAAATATAAATGCAACACTTTTGTTTTTGCTCCCATTTTTCATGAGATGAACTCAAAGATCTAAAACATTTTCTATAAACACAAAATAACCATTTCTCTCAAATATTGTTCACAAATCTGAAAGAATCTGTGATAGTGAGCACTTCTCCTTTGCCGAGATAATCCATCCCACCTCACAGGTGTGGCATATCAAGATGCTGATTAGACAGCATGATTATTGCACAGGTGTGCCTTAGGCTGGCCACAATAAAAGGCCACTCTGAAACGTGCATTTTTGCTTTATTGGGGGGGTCTGGGGGGGTCCGAAAACCAGTCAGTATCTGGTGTGAGGGGTAGGGGTAGGGTTAGGGTTAGGGTTATGTTGTGAATCGAGTGGCCTGTGTTCGTCGTCCATAACATACGCCTGCCCATACCATAACTCCACCACCACCATGGGCCACTCGATTCACAACATTACCCTAACCCTAACCCTACCCCTACCCCTCACACCAGATACTGACTGGTTTTCGGACCCCCCCAGACCCCCCCAATAAAGCAAATCTGCACGTTTCAGAGTGGCCTTTTATTGTGGCCAGCCTAAGGCACACCTGTGCAATAATCATGCTGTCTAATCAGCATCTTGATATGCCACACCTGTGAGGTGGGATGGATTATCTCGGCAAAGGAGAAGTGCTCACTATCACAGACTTTTTCAGATTTGTGAACAATATTTGAGAGAAATGGTTATTTTGTGTTTATAGAAAATGTTTTAGATCTTTGAGTTCATCTCATGAAAAATGGGAGCAAAAACAAAAGTGTTGCATTTATATTTTTGTTCAGTGTATATAAACTGGAATAAAAACAGCACTTTATGTCATGCTCTGTGCCTCCATTAATCCCTAAACTCGATTACTTGAATTTCTGACATATAAGATTCCTCGCAGTGTCTTATTCTGATTTGTATTCATAGGTTGTGACACACTGTCTCTGAACGTAGCCAAGTGTTAAAAATCTGTTTCTCTGGCAATACTGATCGCAGTCATAACGGCTATTTTTAGCCTGTCATACACACACATAGAGCACCATGTGTGTGTGCATGTTTCGATCTAGCTTTTTCTTGCGAAGACCAATTACTGACCAGCTATTATTGTGAGGACCTTTTGGATTGTGAGGACATTTAGGTTCTAGATTTGATTTGAGGATCAGTTTCAGGTTATGTTAAGGCAAAGGCTTTGCTTTGAGGCACGTATCTCCTATGGTTTTGTGTGTGTGTGTGTGTGTGTGTGTGTGTGTGTGTGTGTGTGTGTGTGTGTGTGTGTGTGTGTGTGTGTGTGTGTTTTGATCTAGCTTTTTCTTTTGTGAAGACCAATTACTGACCAGCTATTATTGTGAGGACCTTTTGGATTCTGAGGACATGTGACTGTTTGTCTGGTGGCATATAAATGGTTGATTGTGAAGTGTGTGTGTGTGTGTGTGTGTGTGTGTGTGTGTGTGTGTGTGTGTGTGTGTGTGTGTGTGTGTGTGTGTGTGTGTGTTTGTGTCTTAGGGCAAGGACATGGCTGATTGTGAAGGCTACGTGTCTCAGTGTGAGCTGTGACAGTGATTCATTTTGAGTGTTTCTCTCCGGAAACACAGTGACAGGAATCTCCTTCACCTCGTTACTGAAAGGATGGAGAGAAGCCCTTAGTAGCGGAAACATTAATACATTGCACTGGAAATGATCTAATAGCAGTTCAGTTGTCCTGCTCTTAATAGTCTATTTTTAGGGCGCCTAATCCTGGATATTAACATGATGTCTTGACAAGGCTTCAGTCAAACAGAGTTGTATTACTTTATGTTACATCCATACAGTATGTATAACCAAACAGCTATGCCTTAATTAATAAGACACTAATTTTACAAATGTTTGCTTATTATTGCTTATATTATTTAAGATATCCAGTCGCATGTCAAGGATAGGTCAGCAATAACATGAACACAGTATTTAGATATATAATCTAGACCAGGGGTACTCAAATACAAATCTTAAAGGTCCAAAATAAATGTTTCAATAAGACAAAGGTCCGTTTATCACGGTCATTCAAACTTTTAAACAATTGCAACAAGATTCTTAACACAAGGTTGCAAAAACAAAAATAATCTGTATGCAGCCGTTTTCATTGTTATTGTGTCTGTGCTTGACCCCTCAGAGTCGCAGTGTAAGAGCTGCACAGTTAGGAATAAAGGCAGCTGCACCCTCTTTCATTCAGCATTCCATTATTGCTTTATAAATGTCTTGCCCCCTTGTGTGTCCACTGAGGTTCGTCAGGCCCAATACATCTTCAACAAACTCCCCCTTTGCCTCATCATAACAACTCACAAACACCAGCAACTGAGCATTGTCAGTGGTGTCAGTGGACTCACCCACAGCTAAGGAAATGCACTGTGCATTTTCTATTCCATCACAAAGCTGATGAATCAAATCACCAGCCAGTATTTCTGTTCTTCTGGTTGCTGTGGAATCTGAGAGGGAGATTTGCTTTGACCTGTTATTTCCTCTTTGTGTTTGCCTTCAACATGGTCTCCATCACTTCAGTCATGCATTCTTTTATACTTCAGTTATGATCCAGTGGAAAGTCCTTACCTACTGGCCTAGTTCAATCAAAGTGGTTACTTTCTGTTGGCTGGGCAGTGTAGTTTTACACACCATCTTATTTGACTTTCTCAGGACTTAAAACAGTTTTTTGGGGGCAGACTCCCTCAAAGAAAACAATATATTTACACACGTAAGGTCATCATCTTAATAGTTGTGTATGCTCATCCGTGAGCAGAGCATCAAGTTGACATGTCTATTACAGCTGAATGCGGCGATTACCATTTTGTTCAGCAAAACGCCTCACAAACGTATTAAGATCAAAGCTTCAGTGCGTTTTGATTCAATGCTGAGTACAGCCAAACTGACAGTCTCTTCTCTGTCAGACCGCAAATACCTCATTCCTTCAGTGCTTGGGTCCGAATGCTTCTCGTTTTGCGCCGTCCAGTTCAAAATGAAATCGCCGCCAATCGTATGTCCACGCTCGCGCCAGGACCGGGGGAGGGGTTACATGACGTGCATCTTGTGCTGCATTCATTTGCACTCGGACATTAGAGACTTTCTCTCATAAATGTCCGATGAGCCACAACTTTTCTTTCAAAACAAAGCTGCCAACTGGGGTGGCAAGGCCTATTTTTAGGGTGTCAGTTGCCACCCCGGTAGGTGAAACTAGGCTACAGTACAGATGGAACTAGATGAGCTGTTAACTCTCGCTCTGAATTTTTTTTTTTTTAATTCTCGCTCTGACTTAGACAGGTTGAAAGAGACACACACATTTTTCCCACCCGCATTCCGCGAAGACCCGCCCTACTGTGCCTCTGATTCGCAGATTGTTTGGGGGAAAAAAACGCTGACTGGATGCTGAATGTGATTGGACCAAAGCGTTGACACACACAGGTGGAACACAGTGGAACAGTCAGACATGCAGAGCGCTGTTTGCAGTGGACATAGCGGAGAATTTTGACTCGTTGCGAATGCGTTGTGGCGATGTCTCACATATAATACAGAGAGATAATACATATGAAAAGTATAATTTGCTCAGAGTCCGGAGACAGTGCTGGTTCGGTCCGGATCCGGACCGGAGTCCGTAGTTTGAGGATGCCTGATCTAGACTTTCATTATCTATTAAAATGCATTATGTTTATATATAAATCCATTACATTTATATAATGTCTGTGCCATCCAAGATAAACAAGGCAAAAGATATGTAAGCTACTTAGATTTATATTAATCTTTTGTGCTCACAAACCTTTTTACTAAGATAAATAAGCCTTTACAAAAACGATTAATTTGCACATTAACCTTGTTTATGTGTAGCGCAAGGATTCATATCGTCTACCCTCTGTTATTTATACAATATATTATTACCACGCAGAGAATGCAATCATATATTCTATGGTCTATTAGCCCTATAAACAAAGCTGCATAATATAGGGCTGCTTCAAAATCAATGAATGCAATCCTACATTTTCCTAGGCAGATGTATATTTGGTAAACAAGGGAAATGCAGCAGTTTGCATAACAGTGAGCTTCACATCTACAGTATATTGTTATTGAAAGGCTGCAGACCTCCCCTCGCCTTTGCAGCTCTTTCCACAAGGTCATGAGTTAAGCCTCAACACCGCAGGAGCTAAATCCTGAGCATCGATGCAGCAGAAGCTCTCCGTTACATCCAGAGGAAATACCTTCATCATACACAGGGAATAACGCTTTGTTCTCTTTGGGAATGTATGCTTGACATTTCAATTGTCTTTTCCCGTCAGACACAGGAACTTAGTCAAAATATTCCTGCGACTGTGATTCAGAAACAATGACAAGGGGGTTTTTAAGTCAGATGTGTAAAGGGAGGATTGTATTGCTGTTAAAGGGTCTCCTACTGCACAGACTAAGACACTTCCCCTCGTTTTAGTGTCATAGAACATTACTGTGATGAGTTTCTTGTTTTACTGATAGGGAGTGACTAGCAGACACACACACACACATACCATGTATACATCACTTCAGGGGACATTACATTGACTTACATGCATTTCCTGGAGACTTATCCTAACCTTAACCATAACCAACACATGCCTAACCCTAACCCTAACCAAGTCTTCACCCTAAAATTAATGATCCCCCTCATGGGGACCTCCAATTTGTCCCCATAATAATATTAATAATTCCTTACATTTATTATAGCGCTTTTCCAGATGCTCAAAGCGCTTTACACATATTTTGTATACATGCAATGGTCACTGTGGACAATACCCACAGGAGCAAGTTCAGGTGAAGTGTCTTGCCCAAGGACACACCGGCTTTACAGACGCAGCAGCGGCGGGTTTCACCCCTTGATCTGATGATCATTGCACTGGCACTGCGCCACACCGTCCATCTTCACGCCTCAAAGTCATCGAGGCGCTTTTACAAGTACACATTGATATTATACATGTTCTGTGGACATTACCCACAGGAGCAAATCCGGGTGAAGTGTCTTGCCCAAGGACACAACGGCCTGACGCAGTGGCGGCAGGAGCGGGTTTCGAACTGGAGTTCCCCAGCACCCCCCTTGATCTGATGATCAGATGATCAGATGCACAGACCACTGCGCCACCCGTCCCCACACGTGACTTTGTAAACAGATTTAGGTCCCCACAAGTATAGTAATGCTAGACCACACACACACACACACACACACACACACACACACACACACACACACACACACACACACACACACACACACACACACACACACACAGCAGATGTAGAGGCTGTATATTCCCAGACTAAAGCTTAAAAGCATTTCAGGTTTTAATATGCAGGATGTGATAACTGCTTAACTGTAAGAACGTCAGTATTAAAACCTTTTAAACCTGGTTGGGTTTGATGTATTTCCATTGGTCGAACTCACTATACACGTAAGTGTTTCTGGTCAAATGTGTATCCAATATGGAGAAAAAAAACGTGGAAATAATATTAAACATTACAAATATTTTCTTCAGGTTGGAACATTTTCGATGTCAGGGAGGTTAGATCTACTGACATTCAAAATATACCATTTCTTCCAAGAAAAGATAAGGATTAATAAACTACGCCTGAGAAAATGCTCGATCATCAGGATGACGGTATGTAGAAGCGAGGAAGTCATCCATCATTTGGACTTTCTATTGTAATTTTTGACATAAGTAAGTCACATTTTTGTATAATTGTCTTATACATTTGAAGTGAGGAGCATATTTATTGACCTTGAAGGTCCCATGTCATGCTTTTCCGGTTATTACCCGTCTCCCTGTGAGTTATGAAGGTTGTTCTGCATGTAAACGGTCTGCAGAGTCACAAACCTTCAAAGTACACCCTGTAGCGAGTAAAACTCTAACACAGAGAAGACCTGTCTGTGCTGCCCCAGAACGCCTCGTTGGAGATTTCTCTTGTTCCATTGTTTGCTTCCTGGGTTCTGTGACGTGTGAACACCCAGATCAACAACAAATGACCGGATTGGCCCAAATGGACCAATCCGCGGAGCACCTCACACACCAGGACCCCTTGGCCAACTAACAGGGAGTCCCATTGACTTGCATAGAGCTCCCTGAACGCTGGTAATAGACGAGTTGGGATGACGGAGAAATGCTCTCCGCAGCAGACCCATTCTCACAGCGTTATAAACCTTTTTCTTTCTCAATATCAAGCCACACTTATTGGTTTTACTTTAGCTGTGAGTGTTTGTGTGCTCAGGATGAGTTTCGCTGTGTTTCGCTGTATCGCCGACCCGGAAACCTGTCCGCTCCTCGCAGCAGCGAGCCTCGCAACGTCCCGACCAATTAGAGCACACCGGGCTCACAGGGAGGGGGGGGGCAGGAGCTCCAACAAGCCGTTTAGGACAGAGAGTGAATACACAGACTATACAGAGATGCTGTGAGAAACCAATGGGATTTTGGACAATTGCACAATTTAAATCTATTCTAGTAGACCTCAACAATGTAAATATGATCAGTAGAAATGGCCATGACATGGGACCTTTAAAGCAACCCTAACTGAACTGATTGTCCAAATATCATGTCAGTGCTCCTGTGCTTTTTGTACTTTAAATGAGGTGCACACATTGGCCTCTTCTATGCAAATGAGCTGGCTTTCAAAAACAATCCAATTCACAAAGATCAGCGCGACTAGACACATGCTGTTATAGTGACATTATAGGCATCTTCAGAGAGTTGCTGGTAACCGGAGCAAATGTCTATTTCTGCCTATATCATGTATCAGGATGCTTTGAGAGTTTTCCCAGAAAAACAACAAATATATTTTTTGGAAAAACTATTCCAGGAGGGAAACAATGAGACAAATTAATACAAAATAAAATAAACACAACAAAGCATTTCCTTCCTGAATTAGGTTACCAAAGTGTATAGAGTTTTTTTGTTTTGTTTGTCTACCCTCCCTCCCAAATGTAAAGCGTCTTTGGGTTCAAGAAAAGCGCAATAGAAATATCATGTATTATTATTTATTATTATTACTAAATGACTCTTTTCTACTATTACCTTTTACCATCATCCCATTGCAAGGCTTTATAATCCAAACATAGGAAAACACATTCAATGAAATGCAACGCGAACATTTAATCTAAAAAATAAGAATGAAATCCTTCCTGTCGCAACTATACCTCGCATTTTAGTTATACGACCTTAGTGTATGGCTCTTGCATTACATTGTTCAGGTGCGTTGTTCTCCTTGTGTGCAAACATAATTGGTATCAATGTCAAAGCCGTGATCTCAGCAGAACAGCTTTCTTATCTGAAGGTCTTATCGCTTCTGCTCCCTCGGTACATAATCAATCCCGTAAAACAAACTGCCATTCAAAGGAAGAACTGGATACTGCGTGTGAAAGCAGCAAGGGCGACTCCAGCAGCTACACTTCATTGATTCAGTGACTTCAGCCAAACTGAAGCGCCACCCAGCACAGTAGGGCAAGTAGGGTCCTTTGGGGAAGATAACCAGTCCTTCACAGGTCAATCACTTATGGTAATTCCTGCTCTGTCTACCTATCTCATATATCTGTAGACAGTGAGTAAGAACCCAAACAAACACAACGGGACATCTGATAAGAAAGGAGAGGCAGAGGTTTCATAGTGTCGTAGTTATCACGTCGACTGAAGGTCCTGTGTTCAATCCTCAGTGGAACCATCCTTTGAGTCGTATAGATGAATGGAAGATGATCAGATGTGTGCCAAGAACTGATGGAAATAATCAACAGTATTTGTGCAAATCTAAGCTAACAGTATCAAACCTGTCCTATAAAGGAGCCCTATTGAGCTAATTTGCAGGTGTATATCAGTATGTAGTGTCTCTACTTTAAAGAGTCCTCTCCTGCTGATGTTCAGGTGTATATCAGTATGTAGTGTCTCTACTTTAAAGAGTCCTCTCCTGCTGATGTTCAGGTGTATATCAGTATGTAGTGTCTCTACTTTAAAGAGTCCTCTCCTGCTGATGTTCAGGTGTATATCAGTATGTAGTGTCTCTACTTTAAAGAGTCCTCTCCTGCTGATGTTCAGGTGTATATCAGTATGTAGTGTCTCTACTTTAAAGAGTCCTCTCCTGCTGATGTTCAGGTGTATATCAGTATGTAGTGTCTCTACTTTAAAGAGTCCTCTCCTGCTGATGTTCAGGTGTATATCAGTATGTAGTGTCTCTACTTTAAAGAGTCCTCTCCTGCTGATGTTCAGGTGTATATCAGTATGTAAGTGTAAGTGAGACGCTAAAATAAAAGCTAAACAACACGTAATGTAATAATCTAAAGTAATACAAATAGTCAGATTCGTCCAATTTTGAGGGGAACAGCACTAACACAGAATACAGACCCTGAGGGATTACACTGCCTCTGTCACACATACGAAGTCTTTGACATCAGTCACGCTCCCAAACATCCTCCCGACACCCAGGGAAGCTTGATGCTGCGAGGAGTGACAGCATTATCAGGGGGAGGCCTGTGGAGAGAGGGAGAGTAAGAACGTCTCTGGAAAGAGCACACACTCAGCAGGGGGTCTCAGAGACCTCTCACTGATCACAGCGGGGGGCAATGTGTCAGTAGCAATGAACAAACAGACACTATGTCGGAAACTATAGTACTGGGACATGGCCGTTGTTAAACATTTAAAACATGTATCTGATTCCCCCTTGCTTCTATAGCCTATATGCTCAGCTAAGCTAAGGCCACGTTTACACGGAGACGAAAACGACACTTAGTCGATATCAAAAAAGTATTCCGTCCACACGGAATCGGCTCAAGAAACGTGTCCGTCCACACGAGACCGTACGACCCGCTGGAGGCGCTGTAGTACATATGCCTGGCCTGTAAGTGGCGCTGTACTTCCGCCACAAAATACACCAAAAGCAGCGAAGAAGACCCCCCGAGCATGGTTGCCATGGTTGCCTGGTTGCCCTTCTGTTTATTCTCCGCGGTGGCTTTAGCAACATGTAGTTCATGTAGTTCTCCATGTCCACTTGTGGCTGATGGTTGTGGTAGAGGAGCTGTAGATTTTGCACTAACATCTGTATCATGGTCACTAGCGTCTGGGGCACGAACGCAACCCTGTGATCCTCCATTGTTGTTGTTGTTGGCAAAACACATCAGCAATGACGCGGGTGACGGGGGGTGAGCAGCAGAGGTAGGGCTATGGCGTCATCGTTATCAGGAATTGATCGTATAGGGCGTAGACACGGAGCAGTTTGGCCCCCCAGAGCGTTTCGTCCGCAGATCTACCCACCTTGGTAGCCGTTATCGTTTGAGGGCTCCATTTCCGCGGTTCCGTTACGGCCTCGTGTGAACGAACCGTCTATACGATAGAGAACTGGCCGTGTAAACGTGGCCTAAGTTACCTGTAGCTCTCTTCACGACACAGACACAGGTCGGTTCTTTAAAACGGGCGTTTATTTATTGGAGTTTTCATCCTGTAGCCTCCCCTCTTCCGTTACGCCGTGAGAACTCGTTGGCCGCTTGTCGTGAAAGGAGATTAATCTAGTTCTTTTCTGTATAACTTTGTCACATTCAACTTTGTCACAGACTTCAGTAGAGCTTCAAACAAAGACGTCAACCCACGTTGAGTTGTACAGTGTAACAACAAAACACGCAGTACCAGCACATGAACAAACATTAGTTCCTAGGCACAAGAAACACATCGGTTTAACATGTAAAACAAACTGTATTCAATCATGCCATATTTAACGATTATAAAAAAACATGAAATAAAGTATTTATTTATCTAATTTAACTATGAAATTAATTGCGTTATTCCTTTTAATTAAGGCAACTTCGTTACGTCATTTACATTAACCCATACTGTAGCTGCTTCTTCATATTTGTTCAAGGTTTCTTTGACTTTGAAATGCAGGTTTGACCATTCCTAAGCAGATAGATGTACACTGATAACAATGGGGAGTAAGGTTTACTTACTAATTGCACTCAGATAACCTAAGTAAATTTAACAACGTATATTTCAAGTAGCATCTACTTACAGCTAAGAAGTGTTTGTTACTAAAGGCACTCAAGTAAACGTTGCTGTCAAATGTCAGTTGTTGTAAGTACATTTGACTTACTATTGCATCGTAGATTTGACTTAAGATTACATTTGCATCTTATTACTGTACAAATCTCAAGTAAAAGATGTTTGGCTTTTCACTTGCTATTCTTACCTCTCATTTAATAAATATGTAGGTAATATTTAAATATAATTATTAAGTATCATCAAATGCAATTCTTATTCAATAAAACTGTTTTACAATAAGGCTACTACAAAACATGAAACAGTTAGAATAGATGAGAAAGATCATTCTGTATAATGGTGCTGTGGTGTCTGATCTACTAAGTGTTCAGGAAGGCTTTCACTCATGTAGGACGGTTCATTCGGTCTGGAACAAGTGAAAAAATACACATTATTGGGTACCACTTTACAATAAGACTACCCTTATTTACAACCTTATTCATAACCTAATTATAAACTCTTTATGAATCTTTTATAAGGGTAGTCTTATTGTAAAGTGGTACCCATTATTGTTTGTTATTTCTTCTCTGGTTCCTGTTTAAACTGCCTTTTTACAAACGATCCAAGAGGCTTTACACTGCAGTGAAACAGACTGCCAGGTCCCCCATTGATTGGACAGTGTTGGCCATTGTCATCCTGCATTATCAGGAACAAAACGAATTGCGATGAGTCACAAGCTTCTGCAGCAAACTTCTCATGTGTTTATTTCTCTTTCTTCAAAGATATTTTGTAAATTAGGGCTGTTGACTGGAAACAGGATGTTGACCTTCATTATGGAAAAACCCACGCTTAGGTTTTGAAATCATGCTCAAAACTCAGACTGTTATCATTAAATGCTATAGTTGGTTTCTCCTCACAAACGAACCCCATGAGAATCCGCTTAAAATCGTATCAACACCCCCCCTCCCACTTTTCAGGTGGTCCTGATCCAGTTGTTGGGTCCGCTCTAATATTGATTGACAGATTTCACACTGGCCAAAATAAACTATACTAATTGGGCAACGCTTTGTACCTGTGGAATTAAAAAACGTGGGCAGTTAAAAAGCTTATAAATGAATTGAGATTTACAGCAAATCCAGCTAATTCTGAAATACCAATAAACATGTGCTGAAATCTTAGCAGCTGTTCCAATATCTGAACACTCAGATCCCTCACCAATCCCAGTAAACATTCCCAAATGTCAGGTCAAACAATTGTAAAACCCCTTTTTGAATCTTGGTCCAAACTCACAACTCAAATACTGTAAATACCAAGTGATGCCAAATGAGTCTAATTGGAAACGGGGTTTTGAAATGTGTATTATTTGCAGTGTAAAAGCTGCTGCATCATTGATACTGTATCTGTTTGTGTTGATAGTTGATAGCATGTGTTGTGGTTTCTCCATCAGGAGAATGCAGCTTCAGCTCGGCGGGGGTTTACGACGGCACCGTGTTCAGCCGGATATTTCAGATCCTTTACAGGAACGAGGAGGAGATTACAGTGAACGACTGTATGATCTTCAAAATCCACCTGCTGTTAGACGGAGAACGGGTGAGTCATGCTGGTGACATTTCTACACACACAACACACCACACACACACACACACCACACCCACACACACACACACACACACACACACACACACCACACCACACACACACACACAACATGTATACATCACTTCAGGGGACATTACATTGATTTACATGCATTTTCTGGAGACTTATCCTAACCTTAACCATAACCTTACACTTACCCTAACCCTAATCCTACACCTAACCAAGTCTTCACCCTAAAATTAATGATTCCCCTTATGGGGACCTCCATTTTATCTCCATAAGGGAGGCGAGTCCCCACACGTGACTATGTAAACAGATGTAGGTCCCCACAAGTATAGTAATTCTAGGCCACATACCAACACACACACACACACACACACACACACACACACACACACACACACACACACACACACACACCACACACACACACACACACACACACGCACACAATACCTTTAATGACAGAGATATTTAAGCCGGTTAATTCAAGCAGAAATATAACAGAAGAAATGTAACCATGCTGGATAATGGTTTTACTGCAGTGTAAACAGCTTCCGTATAAAATACTAATCAAGTAAAAGTATATATCAATATTGTTCCTAGATGTGACTTATTGATACATTTTAAGCAAAGCTTTAATGTCTAATGTTAAGCTGTTACAGATGGGGCTAATTCATATTATTTGTAATATCATTTATATAATCTTATCTGCAGCTGGATATTTTAATCTTTGAAAATATATATCATTTATTAGTTCATGTCTTTAATTGATGATCTTAATATCTAATCTAAGCAGTCAAATATAGGGGTTTAAAAAGTACAATATTAACCTTCAAAATGACGTGTAGTAGAAATTTAAAGTCGCACAAATTGCAATACTTAAGAGCAGTTAGAGTATTGCAAACTTGTACTTAAGTAGAATACTTGTAAGTCAATGTATTGAATTGCATTTCTCCGCTGTACACTGTTATCCTCTTGAATGTTATTCTGTATTATAAATGCAACTACAGTTTTTTCAGTTTTACTGTGAGATGTTCGACCCAAGAGTGTTTTTCCATTGACCGATTTTAGTCTTCTCAGAAGTCTGAAAAAAACAGGGTTACCAGAAACAACTGAATACACAAAAGAGTGTAGCAGGAATATGTTTTTTCTCTTTTTCCATCCCATTCATCATCTTGAAACCCGTCAGATTCATCTTTCAAACCTGTGCCGGGGGATCAGAGCCTGACTCCCAGACTGAGAACTATTGATTGTTTCACAAACACGGCCAAAACCTTCTCTTATTAAAAGTGCAGCAACTGAAGCAAATATAGATAATCATTTGGTGAACAGTGAAACCCTACAGCCTGAAAGATATCCTCGAAGGGAAGCAGTCTTAGAAACGCACATTACAAAACGTGACATTGTTTTTGTAAAGGACACAGATTATGAAGTTTGAGGCTTCAACGTCCACTGAAGCTTCTGACGAGGCGCAAAAAACAAAAGCACTTTCCTCATTGATCCATGAACATCTGGTGAACCAATACCGTCATTAATTCATAAAACAAACTATCATAATTTAATCCAGTTGACATTGTTTATCCTTGATTGAACTGCTGCACTTTAAATAATGCAATCGTTGGCCGCAATGAACAGTCTACAAAAATAGTAAAACAAATAATAATTCAACAATAGTGGACGAAAAAAAGCTAATATTTGGGTTTTCTTTTGCCTGCTCTCTAGAAATTCGGCATTATATTGGCGATACATCTGAATGGACACCTGACTAGATTTCAATAAGTGTGTTTGGTCCTCAAACCATCTGTCGTGGCCCATTCTTGTAGGATATTTAAAACTGTGCCACATTAACAGGGATCCGCTTCTTGACTCACGCGTTTAAAAACAGTCCAAATAAAACTCTGTAGGCGCAGATTTATTTGCCTTCCTCTGGCGGATTTATTTACTTCTTCCATAAAATTAAACAAACCAATAAACAAAAATGATCAGTGTAACCGATTCTCCGTTCCGTGCTGGAGACAATTGGCGCTGAGGCTCAGTCCCACCCCTTCCTTATATAACAGCTGATTGTACCTAGTTGGACTTTTTCTCTTTACCTAGCATTATCAGTGATTTTGAAAAGGCAATAACAATAGTGCAAGGACTTGAGCTGGCCATGAAGACCAACAATACACAACCCTGATTCGTAGCTGTCAAGTTAATTTTTTTTAAAGCCCTAACTGATCTAGACAACGAAAGGTTATGAGGATCATTGAGTTTAACAACTTGGATTTGATGTGATTTAATTGGTGCACACATTTAAATGGCCCCCGTTGCCCTCGTGTTGCGTCTAAATGATCAGGCGTGTAAACCTGCCAGACAGTTATTGATGTCCTGTCCTTTACGTTTTCACAGTGGGCGCGACCTGAAAGTCCACTCCGCCTGTTTTTGTTGTCAGGAGCCACCGGAGCTCGAATTGATCAGCGGTGACAGCGATTAGACACGGCCCGAGCTGAGGAGACAAAATGGCCCCCGCACAAAGCTAATCATCCATATGATAGGCATAGCTCACACATTGACATTGGCACCATCTCTCAGCCACTCTCTGACATATCTCTGCAGTCGGATGTCTGTGGAAACATCCCTGCCCCGATCAGAATGAGAATATTCTGTCTGACTGGCTCCTAATTTTAGAATATTTCATTAAACATTGACGTGGATCTGGAGGTGTGGAGACAGAGGAGATTCAGGGCATATCAGATTTCAGCTGTAAGCTCTCCCGGAGGCTCGCCGCTCATTAACCTTCCGGAGGTTATCTGCCGCTCACAGCCACAGATAGCACAGACAGAAATAGCCGCCACATTTCCCCTGTGTACACCGTATGTATGCTCAATCAATCAGAACATCAATTACCAACATAACTGATTTCCTATGTCTGCCGTACAGTATGTGTCTGCGGATGTAACGAGAAAGAACTGTGAATAACCTTTATTATAATCAGAAATGCTGCATATCCAATCTTCAAAGACGCCACTGCCTTTGTAGTTTGCTCGCACCTTTTTATTCTTTCAAATTCAAATATCGTATTTCCATCAGCATCCACAGTATGGCTCTTTGAACATGAGAGCAGTTCTGTTCAACCTACGTCAGAGTTTAAGACATGCATGAATACAGTTTGTAGATCACACGGAGAATATAAACATGTTGTTGAAAAGAACAAAATCAGCATTGCATGAGGCTCTATGCAGTAAAGCAGTAATAGTTTTCATGCATTTACATGTTCACTATATCCTTGTTTGTCACTTGGGATCAGAGGTCCTCTTTAATGATTCAGTTCACAACCTTCATAGCCATGCAACATGTAAGGGATAATATGCAGCGAGACACTCATTAATGAACAAAAGAACAGCGACAGTGTGGTCAGGATCCCTGACAAATACTTATTTCTGCAGGACGATATGACTGCACATAAACCATCGCTAAGGTTGATCGAGGGACTGTTGAGTTAACCCTTAGATGCATAAGTGGGTATCTTTTGACCCGGTGAGGTGGTTTTCCTGAAGTATCTTTGTAATTACATTTTTTTAATCATTTCATATTCCAGCTATTCCTCAAAAAACATGTTTTGGATATCATGCCATTCAAATTTAAATGTTATACATTTTAAGAAATTGTAGTTTTTGTATTTCTACCCCAAGCTTCCATAAGTGGGTCAAAAATGACCTGCATGCATTTTCTATGGGATCCTATGGGAACCTTTGATTCTTAACACCTGTTGCTGTCAGGAATACATTCACTGTCAGACACACAGACGACATCACAAGTGACACCTGTCAGGAAGATTATTTTACACAGCAAGATCTGAAACCTGTCAGAATAATAATAATACATTATATTTTTATAGGGCTTTTCAAGGACTCAAAATCGCTTTACAATCTAAGGGAAGGTTAGGGTGGGGGGTATAGGACTATCAAACTTGATCAACCGGCATGGATTGATGGGGGGTGGGCTATGAGTAGACAAGAGGAGAAGAGATGGAGGCGTGTGGCGCAGCCTTGGTGTTGGGGTCAGGGGGTCACAGGTTCAAACCCCACTGCAGTCAGCATGTCGTTGTGTCCCTGAGACCCTTCACCCCAAAATTGCTCCAGTGGGGATTGCCCACAGTATTGAGTATGTAAGTCGCTTTGGATAAAAGCGTCTAACAAGTGACATGTAATGTAAAGAGATGAGTTTTGAAAAGGGACTGGGATACTGTGAGGGTCTCAGAATAGCAGAGATCTTTGCATCAATATGTTCAAAACGTTGTTTTTCAAAATGTAAAAAAATTCTAAAATTCTAAATAGTGAAAAATTAAATATAAAATATTTCTAGTGTGAACCAAAATATAATACTAAATATTATACAAGTGATTTTCCTTCACCAAAATGACAAAAATGGCATTAAAACACATATTATTCTAATACGGGTCCTTTTTGACCCACTTATGGAAGAGTGTAGGGTCCAGTCACTCGGGCATCGAAGGGTTAACAACCTCTCATTGTATTGGACATATCAATACATGAAAACACCAAATGAGGAGATACTGTTTGTTTGAAACATCATTGTAGAGAGTCTATGTTCTAGATAAGTCAGTGAGCATTGGAGTTCAGATTCAGCCAATCAACAGCCCTAATTACTTTGATTGTTTTCCATGCAATCCTGAGCACTTCCTGTCAGAAACTCACAAATAACGCACAAACTGTCATTCAAGCTAAAACAGGATGCATCCTTATAGCAGTGCTTGACATTTTAAGGACATATGTGATGATGGCTTCATTCTTGATTCTTCTCCGATCCATGTTGCATGTGTACGATCATGTTGAGACATTAACAATACTACTGTTTTGTAGGTGGAGGAAGTCCTGAGCGAGGTGGACTTTCAGCTGAAACTGGATCTTCACTTCACAGAAAATGAGCAACAGTAGGTTTTTGGTTTCTGTGTGTTATTGTCCTTGTATGTCTGTCACCTCATTCACACCAACGCAACTCCGGTTCAAGCTCCCTGCTAGAGCTTTTCAGGTTCAGAACCGGTTCTTCGGTTTAGCTCCGGCTCTTTTCACACCGCCCAGAGTCCGACTGGTGCTGCGTCATTGCGTCATCGTTTGCGTCATGACGTAACCGTTTGCGTGCCTGCTTCATAAAGCCAAACCGCGCGGAAACCCCTCACAGCGACAACAACAACAATGGCCGATTGTGCTCCAGCTTCCTCTGTACCTCTTCGGAAGACCAGGTTCCCAGCAGGTAGCTGGTCTCTTCAGTGGATCACTGCTGCTTGTTAAGTTTCTCCATCGTTGTTTCCCCTTTCCCCGCCTCGACGTAAGCGTGACGTATGCGGTGCTTTTGCTCCAGCCGGACAATTTTTTGGTGCTTTAAACGAACCGGATTCCGGAGCTAAGAGGCTGCTCAGCTGCGGTGTGAAGAGGAAAACCCGGTGCTTTTCAAGCTCCAGCTCCGAACCAGCCCTGAAACACCGTTGGTGTGAATGAGGTATTTGAGAAAGAGACTGTGTGTGTGTGTGTGTGTGTGTGTGTGTGTGTGTGGTGTGTGTGTGTGTGTGTGGTGTGTGTGTGTGTGTGTGTGTGTGTGTGTGTGTGTGTGTGTGTGTGTGTGTGTGTGTGTGTGTGTGTGTGTGTGTGTGTGTGTGTGTGTGTGTGGAAGTAGTGTGTGTATGAGATGTGTGTGTGTGGATGCAGTCCCTGTTGTCTGAGAGATGTATACGTGTGTGTGTGTGTGTGTGTGTTAGACACTAGACTTTCCCCCTGTGCAGCTTTTATGCTTGAGTAAGAATGCAAACTAGGCATGGATAAGGGCTATTACATATTTTGGCTCATAGCCACCACTTTACGCACTTGATCACAACTTCTGTGCTAACATTACATGATTACTTTTCTTTGGACAAAAGAAGACAAATAGCTGGTTCACATTAGCATAAGGCACTATTTTGTCGAGACCCTGCTTTTGTATTGGCCTGCAGCCGCACATTAGTGAAGAGTGGTGTCTTGTTTGTGTGTTTTAACTGTTAATTCACAATTGTTGTCATACCTGTGTGATTATAGTACTTGTCAACACTACACAGGACAGGAATTATGGAGCTTCTTGTACATATCATAACAAAGACAGTGGTCTGTTTGACTGCAGACTAGGTGACCATTACTATTCCAGTCAAGATCCAGACTCTTTCTCTTTTACTCTTTCTTTTGTAGCTGCCTTGATAGTATGCATGATGTCACTAAAATATGAGATTATTGGTAAAGCAGACGAACACATTCTGACCTTTAACCCTAACCCCAAAAGGAAATGATAATATGATTTGTACTGTTTCTAGTTGTGTACCAGCACTGGTTTTACGAACCCTTGTCATGTATGACTTATTCGAATAAGAACTAAATATAGAGGATGTATCCAAACAAGTCTCTGCAAACTAACTTAAAGGTCACCTATTATGCACAATTTGACATGTGTCCCCTCTTCTTCATGTCTCTTCTTCATCAACATGTGTCCCCTCTTCTTCATGTCTCTTCTACATCAACATGTGTCCCCTCTTCTTCATGTCACTTCTACATCAACATGTGTCCCCTCTTCTTCATGTCTCTTCTACATCAACATGTGTCCCCTCTTCTTCATGTCTCTTCTACATCAACATGTGTCCCCTCTTCTTCATGTCTCTTCTACATCAACATGTGTCCCCTCTTCTTCATGTCTCTTCTACATCAACATGTGTCCCCTCTTCTTCATGTCTCTTCTACATCAACATGTGTCCTCTCTTCTTCATGTCTCTTCTACATCAACATGTGTCCCCTCTGTGGAAAGAGACTCTGAAAGTTTCAGGAACAAAGATTCTCTCTCTTTTTGTCCTGATCCAGTTCTATAAAAACCTGTCTGAAAATGAGCTGATCAGATTTTGGCCACTTTATGTTTTGGCTTGTGTATCCATTAGCCAATCAGCAACCAAGGTAACCCCCCCCCCCCCCCCCACCTTATCACCTGAATCTCCTCCTAGAGCACCATTGAGTTCGTTGTAACCGAATCTCTCTCAGAGGGGCGTGGGGAGGGGCTCCTTATTTTCATCTAAAGTAACAGACAGAGAATCAGCACTTTGGAAACAGGGCTGAAACAGAGGGGATTATGGGTAATGGTGCAATGATTGAGACCTATAATATATTGATGAAAAACAGTATAATAGGTGACCTTTAATATATTGTGTAATGCCGGTCTCTCCTCTTCCCTTCCTCAGGCTGGCAGAGATAGCGACAGTACCGATGATCAGCAGTCGGACCCTCTGCCTCCACTTCCACCCGCGGAGAGGTCTCCACCACCATGTCCCCGTCATGTTCGACTACTTCCACTTGTCTGTCATCTCCGTCTCCATACATGCTTCACTGGTTGCCTTACATCAGCCGCTAATCAGGTAGAGTTCACAGGGGGCTTTTCCCACCACATTTGCATTTGACAGACCTTGAAATTGCACAAAGACCTTTTTGATCCTCCTTAGTTATGCCTGTCAAGCTTTCCAATCAAGGACAGCAGATGTTCCTTTTAGAATCAGATTTAGAATAGGAGAGTTTGTCATTATTAGCAGACAGCTATCTATTTGGACAGTTTAAATGACTATGGCTAGCAGATTTGATCTACTGTAGCTAGCAAATTAAGCTAACATTAGCTTTATGTGTTGAAACAACCCTGTATGCAGGGTTGGGAGGGGTTACTTTGTAAATGTAATCAGTTACTGATTACTGATTACATGGCTCTGAAAGTAATCCGAATACAGTTACAGTTACGTGTCTTAAAAAAGTAACGTAATCAGATTACTTTTAGATTACTTTTGGATTACTTTCTTTTTCCATCACAGATGGGTATGTTTTGGTGAACAGGAGACACAAAAAGCAAAAGGAATGTGTTTTTACTGTTTTAATGGTTTATCAAGAGCACAACTGAAACATAACATCTGAAACGATGTAACAACATAATTAACTTTTTGGGGATGCAGTTTGTGATGTGAGGAGTGAGGGACACGGCTTAGAACGGGCGTGTCGCCTTCTGTCCTGCCAGTGTTGGCAGGACATGAATTAAAATGTCAAACTCGGACTTCATTTTAAGGACATTACGGCCAGGGGTTTAGAGCTATATTTGTTTAAGCACCGGATTGGCAAAACAGGAGAGTGTGTGCACCAGTCTGTCTTGATCTATGAATTCATGTCCGTGACACTCACAGTATCCTATCTGCTGCCCACAGCTGTTTTATAGAAGGAACACCTCCTTCACTTCATGAAATCTCTGCAGCACCAGGAGGCAGCAGGAGGGTTAACTCAGCCTCTGTGAAGAGGAGCGCGCAGTGCCTTTCACGCACCGCCTTTCACGCACCGCCTTCACTGTGTTTACCTTCAGAAATAATCATTAGTAAGGCTATAGAAAGAGCGACCGCAGGCTGATGTGTTTTAACCACACACACCTATATATACACACACACACGCGATTTAAACGCAGACTTGTGTTCCTCCATGTTTCGCTGTTATTGTTTCACTGAGCGGACCCGCGATTTTGTTTCAAACGCTTTTTTGGTCCAGATCTGCGGCGCTAGGTTTTGTGGGCTGTGATGATTCGGCTGTACCTTTAGTAATGAATATTAAATGTTGAGAGGAAATCTTTCCACCAATAATTCCAATAAGTAATCCAAAATGTATTCACTTCAGGTTTACGAAAGTAACTGTAATCAGATTACTCGTTTTTCAAATGTAACGCGAGCTGAATACAGTTACTTGATTTTTGTATTCTGATTACGTAACGCCGTTACATGTATTCCGTTACAACCCAACCCTGCCTGTATGTATTATTATTATTATGTTCTGACCCTAACCCTTTTTGCAGCCATAGGAATAGAGATTATTGTCCTGGATATTAACAGTCTATTCCCAAATTAAGAATCTATAAATGTCTCTATTTTCAAATACAGAGGATGCTTAAGCCGCTAACATTAGCATAACATGATAGCATCCATGACAGCCACGATTGCATTCGTCTTAAACATGTTTTTTTTAAATGTACACCGTTACAGTCACATACAAGTGTTACCTAGTTAGTTAATGATGTCCTAGTTGAAGTCCTTTAAGTAAGACTAGGTTAAGAAGTAAGCTAGTCAGAACTACTAACAAATGTAGCTTGCATCAAGATAAACCACGTTAAAGCAATTCCTCAATGCTTGACCTTCACACTTCCCATTTACACAGGTTTAACTTAAAGTTATCTGACAGACGTCATGTGCCTATAGCTGAAAGTGCTGAGTCTAAGGACTATTGCTATCAGAGGTTTAATAAAGAATCAAACTTGAAATTAATCACTAGCAGTCTTTGTGTAACATCTATTTGCAATCATATCCATAATTAAGAAAACAAACTCAAGTAAATTAAATACTTGAACAGCTTTTTCCCCTCAGTCCTATTTGTATTTGGCAAACACAATGAAGAATGTATCCGTTAACTGATTCAATAGATCGTTTTTCAAACACTTAACTGATTAATTCATCCGTCATTATCATATCACCAGCGTTTAGCCGTGCATTACATAGATTACAGCAGCACTTGATTGATTGGAACAGTACCAGCTTGCGGTCTCTCAGTGTATCTGTCTTCCTACACACGCAAACACACACACACACACACACACACACACACACACCACACACACACACACACACACACACACACACACACACACACACACACACACACACACACACACACACCACAACACACACACTAACCTCTGGCTGGAAGAGAACTGTCTGCTCCATATCTTCTCTTCATAACTAGACTTAAAATCCAACTGTACATTTTACATTCATATTCTATTTAGTATTATATAATCCATTCTTGCACAATAATATCCTGCATTATATTTGTTACTGGAAATGTGTATTTCCACATAATACAAATCCACATGTATATCTTTTTTTATTTTTTTATTTGTTATCTTTTAATTTTTTTACTTATTAAATGCTATTTTATTTCTATTTCTGAAATATATTGACTGTTTATTTCTGTTTTTCTTATTCATTGCATTTTGTTCGTTATGCTGTCCATCTATCTATCCATCCATCCATCTATCCATGCATCTATCTATCTATCCATCCATCCATCTATCCATCCATCTATCTATCTATCTATCTATCTATCATATCCATCCATCCATCCATCCATCCATCCATCCATCCATCCATCCATCCATCCATCCATCCATCCATCCATCCATCCATCCATCCATCCATCCATCCATCCATCCATCTATCTATCTATCTATCTATCTATCTATCTATCTATCTATCTATCCATCTATCTATCTATCCATCTATCCATCCATCCATCCATCCATCCATCCATCCATCTATCCATCCATCTATCTATCTATCTATCTAATGGTTTGTCCTCTCTCTCTGCAGCTTTGCTCGTCCAGGGAAAGGCTCCTGGCTGGGAAAGGTTCGCCCGAGAGGTCCCGAGCGACCCGTCTGCCATGTCGGTGGAGAACCTTGTGTTCGGAGCGGGATACTGCAAACCTGTCCTCTCTGAGGTATGTTAACCTTTCAGCAAATAGGAAGCCACACACAGTCAGAGCCGATTTGTCTCACAACGCTGATAACAGCTCCAAATGCTCCAGTCTCAGCTCCCTATTTATATACCCAAGCAAGCCGCTAAATGCCAAGCGATGACGTAAACATGATCTGGGTTTTAGGGACAGAGGCCGTTGGATTTATCTGTGATTTGTTTTCGCCATGTTCCCCAGAAGCAACAGGATTCAGCCCAGACAGATCTGGATTACTGACTCTGGACCAGTTTGTCCTTCAGTATCTCTCATTTGTTGGGGCTCGGTGGAGACTTGAGGCTTAAAGAGCAGAGGCCAGCACAGATTACTGGATGCACTGCAGCTCTTTGTAATATCTGATGAACCTGCCCAGGCATGCAGGCTCCAGGCTGAGCATCTGGAAGTGATAGCCGCTCTCTCTGAAAATATTGTGGAGCCTTCCTCTCGGGCCTCGTGTGACCATTTACTGTACAATTAGGTTGCACAATTGCATGATGACAGAAATGATAATAGGATTACTGTTATCATGATTAATAATCATGGTGTGTCTGCTTTTTTAGGAACCACATTATGTTATGGCCCTTGCGGTCACTGCAGTTGCTTACAGTGTTTCGCAAGTAACAGTATGTGGATTATCTGTTGTTGGTAATATATGGATGTATATAATTATTTTAGGAAGCTTCTCAGAACAACCTTGGCACATTGAGTGGTTTGAAACCAAAGTGACGTTCATTCGGTTTGAGGAAGTGAAAAATGATTCTGCGTGATGTCGCTGAATCAGAATTTCCAGTTTTTCTACAGTGACTCTCTGCATCCAAAGTTTGTACAACATTCAGTACAAATAGCTTTTCCGAGAAAACTAACAGCTAACTTAAAGGCGGGGTAGGTAAGTTTGAGAAACCGGCTCGAGATACACTTGTTGTTATATTCCATGGAATGCTCTTAACATCCCGATAGCAATGAATATCTTAAGTGCTTTGACAATAAATCCATAAAGAATATCAAGCCGTAGCGCTGTAAAAAGCACGACCAATCACCTGAGCCGGCCCGGCTAAAGTAACTGGATGGCCTACCTGCCTGTCAGCCTTCCATCTGGGCACAAACTTATCTCGTGCCCTCATTGGTCATGTGCGCGTTCGTGTGTTGGAGGAGGGGCTCTGAGAGGAAGTGGCAGATTTTCTCCGGTCGTGTATTTTCAAATTCTAGCGCACTCAAGCTAGTTTCTCAAACTTACATACCCTACCTTTAAGTCAGTTGGTCTGGAGTTAAAGGAATAGAAATACATCTATTCAAAAGTAATCCAGGATGTCACATTTATGTTTCAGTTTTCTTCAATATTCCTGGATCAGTTTAACAATTATTAACAATTTGTTTTAAAGTTGTGAGTTGCCTCTCCTTTGAATATGTGCATTGCAGGAAATTACAGTGTCCTTAATCCATAGCATTTAGTAATTCTAGAAAAGTTATACATACTGTATGTTGTCACAAAAGAAAGTCAACCTAAATAAACAGTATGCATACATTTAATGTTGGTCAATGTTCACTTTTTCTTTCACAAATTCAAAATGCATATAACAAAAAGGGGGTTTTACAGCTAGATTTACATTCAAGCTTATGTTTTTTAACCCTGCTGCTAAAACACTAAACTAGGATATTAGTATGAAGACCTTTCTTTTCAGAATCCGACTGCTTATGATTTGGAACACAGCTAAAGTGTCCACAAATAACACATTCATAATCAGGTGGATTTATTTTGCTTACTTTGGGTGCTATTAAGTACAAAATCTGCTTGAGTGTGTAGTCGTATGGCCTTGGGACACAGCTGTAGTCTTTATGAAAAAAAGCCTTGCTTGGCCTATTTTCTGCACTGCTGCAATGTTTTGTTGCACATATTTTTATTCCATTTTCCTTATTATTGCAATATATCTTAATCGAATCGTCTCGTCTGTCTCTTCTTGTCTTTGCCAATTATTTTAACTTGTGTACAGATGTTAAATCGTCCAATTTCCTCCGTCTTTTTATAATCTCTTAGTCTCTGTGGACGTCACAGTCTGCACTGTAAATCTTAATGAGCGCCATGTTCGCCCCCCTCCCAACACTCCTCCTGGTTTTTACTCCCACCCCTGGTTGGGCACTTTAATAAGCTCTGCGTTTAGCCAGGCGGGGGGTTCCCTTTGATCCCAGTAATGAGTTCTGCTCACAAGCGCCACGTACCACATAGCTGCAGGTGAAATGTTCCCAAAAAACGCCGCCTCCTCCTTCACCTTCATTTATTTCGAGCGTTTCACCTGAGGCTACGCTACGTTTTCAGCACTTTCTCCTTCAACACCACAGCGTTTCCTCAAAGTGTTATGTCGTTATTTCTGAAGAAAAAAATAAATCACAGGTTGTGGAATCCCATTGATATCAGATGTTACATCTCAGAAGGGAGGAAAACGTTCCCTTTGAGGTATAAAAGGGAGGTTTGAGGGATAAATAATGCTTTTGGAAGAGAGACTCCTGAGTGTATTTAGTGTTTTGTGGAAATAAATCATTATTTTGAAGATATAGACGACTTGTGTACAAACAGGGTTAAGAAACAAAGAACATATTATGGTGGTTTCTTATTTTCAATTTCGTTCACTTGTTCAGGTGATTGTTGTGATTTTTTCTAAAGAGGATATAGTCGGCTGATGTTCAGGTGTATATCAGTATGTAGTGCCTCTACTTTAAAGAGTCCTCTCCTGCTGATGTTCAGGTGTATATCAGTATGTAGTGTCTCTACTTTAAAGAGTCCTCTCCTGCTGATGTTCAGGTGTATATCAGTATGTAGTGCCTCTACTTTAAAGAGTCCTCTCCTGCTGATGTTCAGGTGTATATCAGTATGTAGTGTCTCTACTTTAAAGAGTCCTCTCCTGCTGATGTTCAGGTGTATATCAGTATGTAGTGTTTCTACTTTAAAGAGTCCTCTCCTGCTGATGTTCAGGTGTATATCAGTATGTAGTGTCTCTACTTTAAAGAGTCCTCTCCTGCTGATGTTCAGGTGTATATCAGTATGTAGTGTCTCTACTTTTAAAGAGTCCTCTCCTGCTGATGTTCAGGTGTATATCAGTATGTAGTGTCCTCTACTTTAAAGAGTCCTCTCCTGCTGATGTTCAGGTGTATATCAGTATGTAGTGTCTCTACTTTAAAGAGTCCTCTCCATGCTGATGTTCAGGTGTATATCAGTACTAGTGTCTCTACTTTAAAGAGTCCTCTCCTGCTGATGTTCAGGTATGTATCAGTATGTAGTGTCTCTACTTTAAAGAGTCCTCTCCTGCTGATGTTCAGGTGTATATCAGTATGTAGTGTCTCTACTTTAAAGAGTCCTCTCCTGCTGATGTTCAGGTGTATATCAGTATGTAGAGTCTCTACTTTAAAGAGTCCTCTCCTGCTGATGTTCAGGTATGTATCAGTATGTAGTGTCTCTACTTTAAAGAGTCCTCTCCTGCTGATGTTCAGGTGTATATCAGTATGTAGTGTCTCTACTTTAAAGAGTCCTCTCCTGCTGATGTTCAGGTGTATATCAGTATGTAGTGTCTCTACTTTAAAGAGTCCTCTCCTGCTGATGTTCAGGTGTATATCAGTATGTAGTGTCTCTACTTTAAAGAGTCCCTTCTCCTGCTGATGTTCAGGTGTATATCAGTATGTAGTGTCTCTACTTTAAAGAGTCCTCTCCTGCTGATGTTCAGGTGTATATCAGTATGTAGTGTCTCTACTTTAAAGAGTCCTCTCCTGCTGATGTTCAGGTGTATATCAGTATGTAGTGTCTCTACTTTAAAGAGTCCTCTCCTGCTGATGTTCAGGTGTATATCAGTATGTAGTGTCTCTACTTTAAAGAGTCCTCTCCTGCTGATGTTCAGGTGTATATCAGTATGTAGTGTCTCTACTTTAAAGAGTCCTCTCCTGCTGATGTTCAGGTGTATATCAGTATGTAGTGTCTCTAATTTAAAGAGTCCTCTCCTGCTGATGTTCAGGTGTATATCAGTATGTAGTGTCTCTACTTTAAAGAGTCCTCTCCTGCTGATGTTCAGGTGTATATCAGTATGTAATGTCTCTACTTTAAAGAGTCCTCTCCTGCTGATGTTCAGGTGTATATCAGTATGTAGTGTCTCTACTTTAAAGAGTCCTCTCCTGCTGATGTTCAGGTGTATATCAGTATGTAGTGTCTCTACTTTAAAGAGTCCTCTCCTGCTGATGTTCAGGTGTATATCAGTATGTAGTGTCTCTACTTTAAAGAGTCCTCTCCTGCTAATGTTCAGGTGTATATCAGTATGTAGTGTCTCTACTTTAAAGAGTCCTCTCCTGCTGATGTTCAGGTGTATATCAGTGTGTAGTGTCTCTACTTTAAAGAGTCCTCTCCTGCTGATGTTCAGGTGTATATCAGTATGTAGTGTCTCTACTTTAAAGAGTCCTCTCCTGCTGATGTTCAGGTGTATATCAGTATGTAGTGTCTCTACTTTAAAGAGTTCTCTCCTGCTGATGTTCAGGTGTATATCAGTATGTAGTGTCTCTACTTTAAAGAGTCCTCTCCTGCTGATGTTAGGGTGTATATCAGTATGTAGTGTCTCTACTTTAAAGAGTCCTCTCCTGCTGATGTTCAGGTGTATATCAGTATGTAGTGTCTCTACTTTAAAGAGTCCTCTCCTGCTGATGTTCAGGTGTATATCAGTATGTAGTGTCTCTACTTTAAAGAGTCCTCTCCTGCTAATGTTCAGGTGTATATCAGTATGTAGTGTCTCTACTTTAAAGAGTCCTCTCCTGCTGATGTTCAGGTGTATATCAGTGTGTAGTGTCTCTACTTTAAGAGTCCTCTCCTGCTGATGTTCAGGTGTATATCAGTATGTAGTGTCTCTACTTTAAAGAGTCCTCTCCTGCTGATATTCAGGTGTGTATCAGTATGTAGTGTCTCTACTTTAAAGAGCCCTCTCCTGCTGATGTTCAGGTGTATATCAGTATGTAGTGTCTCTACTTTAAAGAGTCCTCTCCTGCTGATGTTCAGGTGTATATCAGTATGTAGTGTCTCTACTTTAAAGAGTCCTCTCCTGCTGATGTTCAGGTGTATATCAGTATGTAGTGTCCTCTACTTTAAAGAGTCCTCTCCTGCTGATGTTCAGGTGTATATCAGTATGTAGTGTCTCTACTTTAAAGAGTCCTCTCCTGCTGATGTTCAGGTGTATATCAGTATGTAGTGTCTCTACTTTAAAGAGTGCTCTCCTGCTGATGTTCAGGTGTATATCAGTATGTAGTGTCTCTACTTTAAAGAGTCCTCTCCTGCTGATGTTCAGGTGTATATCAGTATGTAGTGTCTCTACTTTAAAGAGTCCTCTCCTGCTGATGTTCAGGTGTATATTAGTATGTAGTGTCTCTACTTTAAAAGAGTCCTCTCCTGCTAATGTTCAGGTGTACATCAGTATGTAGTGTCTCTACTTTAAAAGAGTCCTCTCCTGCTGATGTTCAGGTGTATATCAGTGTGTAGTGTCTCTACTTTAAAGAGTCCTCTCCTGCTGATGTTCAGGTGTATCAGTATGTAGTGTCTCTACTTTAAAGAGTCCTCTCTGCTGATGTTTCAGGTGTATATCAGTATGTAGTGTCTCTACTTTAAAGAGTCCTCTCCTGCTGATGTTCAGGTGTATATCAGTATGTAGTGTATCTACTTTAAAGAGTCCTCTCCTGCTGATGTTCAGGTGTATATCAGTATGTAGTGTCTCTACTTTAAAGAGTCCTCTCCTGCTGATGTTCAGGTGTATATCAGTATGTAGTGTCTCTACTTTAAAGAGTCCTCTCCTGCTGATGTTCAGGTGTATATCAGTATGTAGTGTCTCTACTTTAAAGAGTCCTCTCCTGCTGATGTTCAGGTGTATATCAGTATGTAGTGTCTCTACTTTAAAGAGTCCTCTCCTGCTGATGTTCAGGTGTATATCAGTATGTAGTGTCTCTACTTTAAAGAGTCCTCTCCTGCTGATGTTCAGGTGTATATCAGTATGTAGTGTCTCTACTTTAAAGAGTCCTCTCCGGCTGATGTTCAGGTGTATATCAGTATGTAGTGTCTCTACTTTAAAGAGTCCTCTCCTGCTGATGTTCAGGTGTATATCAGTATGTAGTGTCTCTACTTTAAAGAGTCCTCTCCTGCTGATGTTCAGGTGTATATCAGTATGTAGTGTCTCTACTTTAAAGAGTCCTCTCCTGCTGATGTTCAGGTGTATATCAGTATGTAGTGTCTCTACTTTAAAGAGTCCTCTCCTGCTGATGTTCAGGTGTATATCAGTTATGTAGTGTCTCTACTTTAAAGAGTCCTCTCCTGCTGATGTTCAGGTGTATATCAGTATGTAGTGTCTCTACTTTAAAGAGTCCTCTCCTGCTGATGTTCAGGTGTATATCAGTATGTAGTGTCTCTACATGTCTCCATGCTTTAATGTTCAAAAAGCTCGTTATTGTTCTCATGCTGTCTGTGCTGCAGCACCTCTTTTCACCCTCTGTCTGAAACCAGAGTCCAGTCTGCTCCGATTGGTTAGCTTGCCGGCTCTGTTGTGATTGGTCGACCTCTTAGAGATCTTTTTTTTCTCACGAAACTGTGTCTCAGGGCTTCTTAACATTTAAAAACCTATGAATGTGTCATACTCATTTAACGGGAAGAAACTCAGCTAACTGACGATACAAACAATTTTTACCGAAACAAAACACAAGTCTCACAAGAAGTGTCTAAATGAGCCCTGAGCGGAAAAATGCTCCCGCACTTAGCACAGAACTCTAGGTATAAATACTTTATTACTTATCGGATCTGCACAAACAAGCTGAGATTCCACAGATTCCAGAAATATAAGTATCATCACTGAGTGATCAGAACTTGCGGCATGGCAAGCAAATACAGACATCACACGACGTAGCTTTAGGTAGCCAACACGGCAATATGTCTTACCTTTTGTCATTCCGATCAAAAGTCGTGTTCAATGGCATCAAAACGAGAAAAACGTGGCTGAAGGTTAATCCATAGGTTTTTTTTCAGTTGTTTTTTTGTTGTTGTCTGAGATAGGAATGTCTCTTTTTGTTATTGTAATGTCCATGTTTTGTGTCTGTAGCCTGTACAATAAAAAAATAAAATAAAAAATCCATAGGTTAATCCAATGTGTCTGTCACTTTGAAAAAATTACTGATAATCCATAATTCAATTTTTATGTCAAAAACGGAGTTTTCATATTAGCTGCTGATAGCTCCCAGAGTGTATGACAGCTTCCTGTTTTGGGTATTCTGGCTACGCATCACTCTCACTCCTTATTTGTTAGTGTGAGTGTGTGTGTGTGTGTGTGTGTGTGTGTGGAACTTCCCCTCGATTCTATTGGCTCTAACGGTTAAAAAGAGACGTCAATCATCAAAATCGACCGAGGGGTTCCAGAGATATGGAAAATCCACCCAAATGACCCCAGAAGTGTTTTCTTTTTGTTGCTAAACCTCTCTAAAAAGGTCACATTTCAATTGTTTTGCATTCTTCTTGATACAGGGTACTTATTATATGTTGTAGTTTGGATTCCTAAAGCTTTTAGTCTACCATCCCATCATTCAAGGCTGGTTTTCACTATAAGTCATGTTTTATTTTTGGACGGTCACTATCATTTACATTTATTTACTATGTTCAATCTGAATTTACTTTAAAATAAAAAACATCTATATAGATTTTGACCCTTCTACATCCAACTCACAGGTTTATCATGGCTTATTATTAATTTACCCCTTTTAGAATTGAAGATATGGTCATTTGTTCTGGAAATGTCATTTTTCGAACCAGAGAACTGAAAAACAGGTTCGGGGCTGAACAGGTTGAAGATGAAATGAAAGGGCTTTAATTAGATATGTAGCCCTGAAACTCTCCTGTAGTGTCGTAGAATTGCTGATGAAGTCCACGGTATAAATTGGATTTGAGTCCCCTTTGATAATAAGTATTAATATCACTCTGAAAAAAACGTAAAAACTAAAAGAAAGTCCTGTATCTTATAAAGACAAAAGCCATGTTTTAGTGGGATTTCCATCCAGTGCTAGGAGCTTTACTGTATGTACCATTATTGCTACGAAGAACTGTCAAAATATGCACAAACAGCAGCAAAAGCATAAATCCTCCTGATCCCAGACAATGTCAGCGGCGACATAAACTGTGGTTTTAGGATAATGACTAGTTCATTCTGAAAAATAGTTATTTTTCTCTGCCCCTCGCTCTCAGACTGATCCAGGCAGGCCTCTATAAAAGGCAGAAAGAATTATGAAAGTAAACATACAGATGTTCCTTCCTGGTTCCAGGTATACTGCAGCGCTGCAATTATAGAGCGCTCACAGGTATGATGATAGGGCTGGAGACTCGGAAAATTACAGTACATCCCCAGATACTATTACATGCCTTTTCAAAGCTCCAAACCCTCACTGAAGCTGCGAAAACATCCAGGAGTTTTTGGGTAGCAGGTCAGGGACTAACGTCACATTCAGGATCCATGTTGTGACGGTGATGTGTTCAATGACAGCTCTCTGGGTGAAAGGCCATTAGCGTTTCAATAAAGAGAAATGAGAGACGTGATTATAGTGTCAAGGCTTCTGTGATTTGTGGCTTCTTATACTCGGGGCATATTGGAAATTGCAATATCGAGATCCACTTTATTCCCTTTCTGCAATGTTAGAGAGCCATCTGCTGGAAACACTGTCTATAATACAGAGGCTAACACTCAGAAGCATTAAGGACTGAAGATACATATTATGTAATCATTCATATTTTGGGTTTCTGTGGAGCACCATTTGTAGATGTATATCAGTTAGTCTTCTTATACTAATATGTGGAAAATAAAAAAATATGTTTTTATTATCATATAAACAACAAAAATTGCGGCAAAAGACGAAAAAAAAAAAGGAAAATAAAAGATATTTAACCTAAACATAGAAATAGGATGCCAAAAAAAGATGGAAAATTAAACACACTTGATGAAAATAGTAAATTAAATACAAATTAAATAGAATAAAATTGAATCTACGAGATAAAACCAACAGAATACCACAAAATAAATCCTATTATCTTTTTCCTAGTCCACATTTGTGGTGGAGATTCAAATGCTTTGGACAAAAACGCAGAAAGAATTTTGTGCATTTTCTAGCAATCTGTCTCTGAAGCTTTATCAAAAACAGACAGGTGAAATGGTACCCTCATCATTATTTCTTGTTCCTTGTACTCGTCCAGACAAACAACGACGCCCCTCTCCTCTCTCTGTGTCCACTTCCTGTACTCGTGAACATTTAAAGGTCACAACAGGGATGCGTTACTTCCTTTTCAGCCACGTGCACATATTGATCTGCTTTTACTGCTCGCAGCAAGCTGTGTTTAGGGCCCATTTGTTTCTATTTGATCTCACGAGTAATGATCTTATTCACAGAGTCGGCGACAAGCCTGTACAACTGTAGTTACTTAAAGGTCAAGTATGTGAACATGTCTGTTATTAAGGCAGGTTTTTTAGAGGCTGACATTTCCTCCGTGTCTCGAAGTAGTGGAGTACAAATACTTTGTTACTTAAGTACATTTTTCTGGTATCAGTACTTTACTCCACTACTACTTTGACTTCTTACATTTTGAACCCAAATACCTGTACTTTCTACTTCTTACATGTTGAACTCAAATACCTGTACTTTCTACTTCTTACATGTTGAACACAAATACCTGTACTTTCTACTTCTTACATGTTGAACACAAATACCTGTACTTTCTACTTCTTACATGTTGAACACAAATATCCTGTACTTTCTACTTCTTACATGTTGAACTCAAATACCTGTACTTTCTACTTCTTACATGTTGAACTCAAATACCTGTACTTTCTACTTCTTACATGTTGAACCAAAATACCTGTACTTTCTACTTCTTACATGTTGAACACAAATACCTGTACTTTCTACTTCTTACATGTTGAACACAAATACCTGTACTTTCTACTTCTTACATGTTGAACACAATACCTGTACTTCTACTTCTTACCATGTTGAACTCAAATACCTGTACTTTCTACTTCTCACATGTTGAACACAAATACCTGTACTTTCTACTTCTTACATGTTGAACTCAAATACCTGTACTTTCTACTTCTTACATGTTGAACACAATACCTGTACTTTCTACTTCTTACATGTTGACTCAATACCTGTACTTTCTCTTCTACTTCTTACATGTTTGAACTCAAATACCTGTACTTTCTACTTCTTACATGTTGAACTCAAATACCTGTACTTTCTACTTCTTACATGTTGAACTCAAATACCTGTACTTTCTACTTCTTACATGTTGAACTCAAATACCTGTACTTTCTACTTCTTACATGTTGAACTCAAATACCTGTACTTTCTACTTCTTACATGTTGAACACAAATACCTGTACTTTCTACTTCTTACATGTTGAACTCAAATACCTGTACTTTCTACTTCTTACATGTTGAACTCAAATACCTGTACTTTCTACTTCTTACATGTTGAACACAAATACCTGTACTTTCTACTTCTCACATGTTGAACACAAATACCTGTACTTTCTACTTCTTACATGTTGAACTCAAATACCTGTACTTTCTACTTCTTACATGTTGAACTCAAATACCTGTACTTTCTACTTCTTACATGTTGAACTCAAATACCTGTACTTTCTACTTCTCACATGTTGAACACAAATACCTGTACTTTCTACTTCTTACATGTTGAACACCAAATACCTGTACTTTTCTACTTCTTACATGTTGAACCAATACCTGTACTTTCTACTTCTTACATGTTGAACTCAAATACCTGTACTTTCTACTTCTTACATGTTGAACCTCAAATACTGTACTTTCTACTTCTTACATGTTGAACTCAAATACCTGTACTTTCTACTTCTTACATGTTGAACTCAAATACCTGTACTCTCTACTTCTTACATGTTGAACTCAAATTACCTTGTACTTTCTACTTCTTACATGTTGAACATCAAATACCTGTACTTTCTACTTCTTACATGTTGAACTCAAAGACCTGTACTTTCTACTTCTTACATGTTGGAAAACTCCAAATACCTGTACTTTCTATCTTCTACTTCTTACATGTTGAAACTCAAATACCTGTACTTTCTACTTCTACATGTTGGAACAAAATTACCTGTACTTTCTACGTCTGAGCATGTTGAACTCAAATAACCTGTAATTTCTACTTCTTACATGTTGAACCTCAAATACCTGTACTTTCTACTCTCACAGTGAACTCAATACCTGTACTTTCTACATGTTGAACTCAAATACCTGTACTTTCTACTTCTTACATGTTTGAACACAAATACCTGTACTTTCTACTTCTTACATGTTGAACTCAAATACCTGTACTTTCTACTTCTCACATGTTGAACCCAATACCTGTACTTTCTACTTCTTACATGTTGAACTCAAATACCTGTACTTTCTACTTCTTACATGTTTAAACTCAAATACCTGTACTTTCTACTTCTCACATGTTGAACCCAAATACCTGTACTTTCTACTTCTTACATGTTGAACTCAAATACCTGTACTTACTTCTACTTCTTACATGTTGAACTCAAATACCTGTACTTTCTACTTCTTACATGTTGAAACACAAATACCTGTACTTTCTACTTCTTACATGTTGAACTCAAATACCTGTACTTTCTACTTCTTACATGTTGAACTCAAATACCTGTACTTTCTACTTCTTACATGTTGAACTCAAATACCTGTACTTTCTACTTTCTTACATGTTGAACTCAAATACCTGTACTTTCTACTTCTTACATTTGAACAAATACCTGTACTTTCTAACTTCTTACATGTTGAACACCAAATACCTGTACTTTCTACTTCTTACATGTTGAACTCAAATACCTGTACTTTCTACTTCTACATGTTGAACTCAAATACCTGTACTTTCTACTTCTTACATGTTGAACACAAAATACCTGTACTTTTACTTCTTACATGTTGAACACAAATACCTGTACTTTCTACTTCTTACATTGTTGACACAAATACCTGACTTTCTACTCTGTACATGTTGAACCCAAATACCTGTACTTTCTACTTCTACATGTTGAACCCAAATACCTGTACTTTCTACTTACGTTCTATTTACTATGTTTTGTATTCATCAAACTGACCTGTACTTTCTACTTCTTACATGTTGAACTCAAATACCTGTACTTTCTACTTCTCACATGTTGACACCAAATACCTGTACCTTTTCTACTTCTCACATGTTAACCCAAATACCTGTACTTTCTACTTCTCACTGTTGAACCCAAATACCTGTACTTTCTACTTCTTACATGTTGAACACAAATACCTGTACTTTCTACTTCTTACATGTTGAACCCAAATACCTGTACTTTCTACTTCTTACATGTTGAACACAAATACCTGTACTTTCTACTTCTCACATGTTGAACTCAAATACCTGTACTTTCTACTTCTCACATGTTGAACACAAATACCTGTACTTTCTACTTCTTACATGTTGAACACAAATACCTGTACTTTCTACTTCTCTCATTTTCCAAACAGCTGGTTCCTTTAGTCTGAATGTGTGTTTGATGCGTGATCATTATTCTTTAGAGTCATTGCGTGCCTATTGATTTGAACACGATCCGTGTATCCATCATTTCCTGGTCTTCTCTAAAGAAGAGGGACCAATGGAAACGGTTGTCATGTTGCCGTTGTTCAGCATGGAAACATTCATTAGCTAACAATGACATTATTGTTCTATTAATATAAAGGGAGGTCAGGTACTCTTTAAAACAGCTGCTAGTTATGGGTACTTTTTACTTAAAGGTGGGGTAGGTCATTTTGGAGAAACCAGCTCGAGTGCGCTAGAATTAGAAAATACACAGCCGGAACAAATCTGCCACTTCCTCACAGAGCCCCTCCTCCAACACACACGAACGCGCACATGACCAATGAGGGCACGAGATAAGTTTGTGCCCAGATGGCAGGCTGACAGGCAGGTAGGCCATCCAGTTACTTTAGCCGGGCCGGCTCAAATGATTGGTCGTTATAGCACTACGGCTTCAACAGATGACATTTTTTGTCAAAGCACTGAAGATATTCATTGCTATCGGGATGTTCAGAGCATTCCATGGAATATAACAAAAAGTGTATCTCGAGCCGGTTTCTCAAACTTACCCACCCCACCTTTAAGTACATTTCAAAGCCTCTTTACTTTTACTTGAGTAAAGACGTTTAGTCAGTGCTTCTACTTTTACCAGAGTATTTTTAAACACGAGTATCTGTACTTCTACTTGAGTAAAGGATGTGTGGACTGTACTCTCTGTGTGCAGGGCAGCTTCTATGTGGCCAGTGAGCACTGCCTGCAGAGAGCTCACTCGTGGCACCGCAGGCTGTGCCGCCTCCTGCTGGCGGCTCTCGACGGTCTGACCTCGTACCACTCTGCTCTGAGGAAGGAGATCCCAACGCTGCAGCACACTCTGCACTCAGGTGACCATGATAGATATGATTACTTGTCTTTAAAACATTTCAACATGTTTTCAAATTCAATTAAAATGCCTGAAATCCCTCTATACAGAAGTATGATCAACTTATTGCCTTTACATACATCAATCCTGGTCATGGTTAGAAGCAGTGGTCACATTGTTTTCTTCAGTAAAAGTACAATTTAAAAAAGTGTAATAATATCATTAATAATAAGATTTACACATTATATTATAATGATTTCTTTTCCACCACTGGTTAACATCACGAAATTTAATGTTACGGCCTTCAATAAAGTCATTTCATTTTTATGGTTTTACTATTCAATACTATTTCTGTGTGCTTTTGAATTCAAGACCTTTAGTTCCGTTTTAATAAGTGTTAATATCAAAATACAATAAATATGACTGTCTTTAAATCACAGTGTCCTTTGCAATAAACTATTTTCAATTTTCTCCCCAGAGGAGCTTCCTGTAGAAGAAACTCTGAGTCGCCTCACACAGGAGTTACAGGTACGTTCATTCAACACCTTAAAGCCTCTTTAGTGGCCTGCGAGGAAGTTAGATGATAACTTTATTTGAACATTGTTTTCTGTAATCATTTGAACCTATATTGTTATCCTGTTTTTTCAGTTTTCAAATTGAAAGTAAAGAAAATGTTTGGTTTACCGTGCAAAAATACGTTTCTCTAAGCTGTACGACAGAATATTTAGACAGCTTCGCCATTGTTATAGGTTTAAGGCAGGGGTCGGCAACCCGCGGCTCTTTAAGCCCTCTGCTCTGGCTCCCTTGAGCTTAGACATAGGAAATACAATAAAAGTATTTGTAGGACTATTTAAATGTTGTTGCATGGTTGAAAATGTTTCGTATCTTGTATTTTGAGGTGATACAAAATAAAAACAAAACGGTTTTAATTAAAATATGCGTCACATCCTGCTACGGTCCCGCGCCAGTGCCTTTTCTTGCAGGCGAATAACCTCGGCTCGATGAGCGAACTATGGATACATCAAAGAAAATAAAAGTATCGGAGGAACACAGGGTTTAATTCTGCGTGGTTAGAGTTATCTGCTTTCACAGCAAACGATAATTCAATCAGTTAACTATTTTTAGGGTGCAGCTATAGGTTTTATTTATTTCAAAGTGGGTCAATTTTAATTGTATTTTTTTTCCCTTCAAATGTGCAGAGGACTCCCCAAGTGCTGTGTTGATTTATTTTAAACTAGGCCTGTGTATTCTTTTTTTATTCTCCTTATAAGAATTCTTTGTACTCAATTTTATAATGTAATAAATAATAAATGCAAAAAAACTGTAGTTTGTGTCTATGATATAACAATAAATACAACTTTATAAGCTATCAAATATGTTTTGCGGCTCCAGACAAAACACATTGTTGGAAAAGGGGGCAAAATGGCTCTTTTGGTCCAAAAGGTTGCAGACCCCTGGTTTAAGGGAACAGATATGATCACAATATGTTCTTAGACGAGTAAAAACTTAAAGAAAAATGAATATAATCAGTGGAATTTTTAAATGTGTGGATTGTTGTTTTATTGCTCGATTTTAATGCGACTTTTACTATATTTATTAGTCGTCCTTTTTTTACTACCTCTGTAAAACGACTTTGAGCACCTGTAAAAGCGCTTAAAAAATACATTTATTATTATTAATAATAAGTGAGACATTAAACTTACATTTCTTAAAACACGCGTCAATAAATATTCTTCAGATGTATTTTAGGACTGGTATGATTGCCCTTCTGCTCTAACCAGGGGGTTAGGGTTTATTGATCGATGAGTCCAACATGACTTTTCTAAACTGATCCAGAGTCAGGCAGACTGCAGACTCCACATTGTCTGTAGGATCCCAGAATAGGAGGCTATATTTCAGGAAGTGTGACGCATTCAGTCTGATGTTATCTCTGTTTCTGACCCCTCCGTGTGTCCCTCAGCTGCAGGAGGTCCATGACGGGGTGGCGGAGCAGATCAGCCGGGACGTGAGCCAGCTCTGCTCCCAGCTGGCGGCCCTGTGGAGCAACTTCCTGCTGAACGCTGTGCTCAACCCCCACATCCTGTCCTATCTGGCCCAGGAGCATCACACACTCAGGGTGAGAGGGACTGCATTCACACACACACACACACACACACACACACACACACACACACACACACACACACACACACACACACACACACACACACACACACACACACACACACACACACACACACACACACACACACACACACACACACACACACACACACACACACACACACACACACACACACACACACACACACACACACAAATACCATGTATACATCACTTCAGGGGACATTACATTGACTTACATGCATTTCCTGGAGACTTATCCTAACCTTAACCATAACCAACACATGCCTAACCCTTAACCTTACCCTAATCATAAACCTAACCAAGTCTTCACCCTAAAATAAATGATTCCCCTTATGGGGACCTCCAATTTGTCCCCATAAGGGAAGCCAGTCCCCACACGTGACTGTGTAAACAGATTTAGGTCCCCACAAGTATAGTAATGCTAGACCACACACACACACACACACACACACACACACACACACACTTTTACACATCTATCAGACAACAGGGACGAGCTTTCACACACACTTATACATCTCTCAGACTACAGGGACAGACAGACACACACACACACACACACACACACACACACACAGACTTATACATCTCTCAGACAACAGGGACTGCATCCACACACACACTTATACACATCTCTCAGACTACAGACACACACACACACACACACACACACACACACACACACACACACACTTATACATCTCTCAGACAACAGGGACTGCATCCACACACACACTTATACACATCTCTCAGACTACAGACACACACACACACACACACACACACACACACACACACACACACACACAACACACACACACACACACACACACACACACACACACACACACACACACACACACACACACACACACACACACACACACACACACACACACACACACACACACACACACACACACACACACACACACACACACACACACACACACACACACACACACACACACACACACACACACACACACACGTTTCACTGTCTGGGCCACAAAGTCCTTATTGGAGGGCATTGATGACAGTTATCCTCGGCACCCACACAGAAATGTAAAAATACAACAGAATAAGGAAAATTGTTTCATAGCCATTGTAGGGATGCATATCGTTGACTTTTTTACGATACCGATACCACTGAACGATACCGATACTCAACCGATACTCAACCGATCGTGATACTTTGAAAAGATATCATCCCACAATTACTCCCATGAAGCGCTTTACGATATAGTTAACATGTCAAATGAATATTAAATTCAATTGTGGGACTTCTTGGACCTTTTAGTTCTGAACAAACAATGAAAGATACATAACAAATATGAAGAAACCCGATTATGGAATATCTTTTATAACACCCGCCATCAGGTGTGCCGCGTGAATAGCACATCTTGTCAATGCAAACAGACCGTTATAGCACCGTTATAATTAATGTTAAACCTGAGATTCGACTAGAGAACAAATACATAATAGAATAAAGGTCATGAGATCTCGGCATTGCACAAACAAACAAATCTCCTCTTTAAAATCAACATTTGCCTTCACTGGTGAGAGAAAACAAATCCCATCACAGTTCATTTGTGGGACTTTTACCTTTCTAGTATTGAACAGACAATGACAAATACATAAAATATGAAGAAAAACGATTATGCAATCTAATTTATAACACCCGCCATCACGGGCCACGGACTCACTTTTAAAATTAATTTAAAAGTATCGAAACCGGATCTGATTTCGGTACGGTATACCGTAGCCACCAGTAACCGGTATTTCGGTAACACCGGATACCGGTATGCATCCCTAAGCCGTTGACATTTCAGCTCTGTAAGCAGCTCCTCCAGGAATGTAGTGACCAATATGAAGAAGTGGAGGAAGTATTCACATCCCATGTAAGAAAAAGTGCCCCAAAAGTAGCACACTGAAAATGTTGAGGAATCCAAACCTCCACATTATTAACTATACAAGCAAATTCTGACATTTAAGAAGTTGTAATCATGAATCTTAATTTGTCTTTGTTTTAGAAAGAACATACTGGAGTTGCAATTTCATTTTCATCAACTAAAACAATCTGTATGTGTATTTAATGGTGGTTTAATTCATAACAATTGATCATACTGTATTTTTAAAACGTGTTTGCAAAATCTTAATCCATACAGAAGCTAAAGCGTTATTAGTTACCCTACGAGACGCAGTGTAGTGAGAGTAGAAAGAGGCATTATATAAAATGCTTCCACCATACTGAACTGATCTTAAACAAATAAACAATACAATTTAAACAGCTTTGGTGAGGAAGAAATCTTTACAAACAGAAAACATAGCGTCTTGGCGGAGATAATATTAAACGAAATGATAACATGGACGTCTCGCCCTCAGTCGTTTAAACCCTGCTGAGTAAACTAATACATTTCTAATCACTGAGCTGTTTAATATGAAATGCTTCACAGTGGAGCGGCTCTCTTATGTGGCATTGTTTCGCCTCAGTTGTCTGAAAAATAATGAACACGTTTGCTTTGGTTCTAGATTACCCCGAGGGCACACTGTCATGCCTCCACCCACCAGTGAAGCTAGGATTTCAATTAACACCCATTCTGTAATTATTATGGGCTGGAATTACAGCACAAACAGTGTTCCTGGTGATTTAACACTGGCTGACTCACAAGCATGATGCATGTCTAATTGAAACAACCTTGCATGTTTTTTCACAGAACTGAAGAAGTGATTGAATCCGTGTTTGTGTGCAGAGCTTGAATATCCGACTGTTTTCATAATGTTATGCTGTAATGCCAATAAAGACGAGACTCTGGCTCCACTGATGTGACAATGTTTTGTCTTGTTTCTGGCAAATCCAGGTCAGAAGGTTCTCCGAGGCGTACTTCTTCACAGAACACCCCAAAGAGATATCTCTGACTTTTCAAGAGGAACTGTAAGTATTAGTACGGGAGCCATGAGAGGTCTTTTTTTCTTCTACGATCCATTTCCGAAGTCTGATCTGAAAGCAGTCTCTCCTGTGTTTATGACTTAACAACACGTCAACAAAGGCCATCTTTCTAAATGCAAGTTACAAAATTAAGTCTCACCATTAAGAAAACATAACAATGTCTTAGGATTAAAAGACTAATGTCACAGCAGGATTTGGAAAAACTTGTCCATGCTTTTATCTTCAGTAGACTGGACTACTGCAATGGTGTCTTCACAGGTCTCACTAAAACATCTATTAGAAAGCTGCAGCTGATTCAGAACGCCGCTGCTCGAGTCCTCACTAACACTAAGAAAGTGGATCACATCACTCCTGTTCTGAAGTCTTTACACTGGCTTCCTGTGTGTCAAAGAATAGATTTCAAAAATACTGCTGCTGGTTTATAAAGCACTGAATGGTTTAGGCCCAAAATACATTTCTGACCTCCTGCTAAATGATGAACCATCCAGATCTCTCAGGTCTTCAGGGACTGGTCAGCTTTCTGTCCCCAGAGTCAGAACTAAACATGGAGAAGCAGCGTTCAGTTATTATGCTCCAAATATCTGGAACAAACTCCCAGAAACCTGCAGGTCCGCTGCAACTCTGACTACTTTTAAATCCAGGCTGAAGACTTTTCTTTTTGTCGCTGCTTTTAATTGAACTATTCACATCTTAAACTGCACTGTAACTTTTATCCATGTATTTTTTATTTTAATGTTTATTTTATTAGCTTTTCTTTTTAATGACTGATTTTAAATGCCATTTTCTTAATGTCTTTCGTTTTTTGTAAAGCACTTTGAATTGCCTTGTGTTGAAAGGTGCTATATAAATAAACTTGCCTTGCCTTGCCTTATGTACAGTACCAGTCAAACGTTTGGACGTTCTCTTTCAATGGTTTTCGTTGATTTAAAATGTGTTTTGTAGATTAATACTGAAGACATCAAAACTATGAAAGAACACATATGGAATTATCTAGTAAATAAAAACCTTCGAATGAGAAGGTGTTACGACTGATTAAACGGGTATGAACTCAAGTGCACAACTCACACAGGATTTAACAAAAAAAGGTTTATTCAAACCAAAGCTCAACTATAGTGGTACAAAAAACAAAATCACTCTTAAAGAAGAAAAACACGAGGAGCATGAACAACAAAAATACTTAAATAAGACGTGGCTCGAAGCTCTGCTTGGGGGTAATCCTGGATTGATAATGCTGGTTGTAGTCACAAGGAACGAAACGAACTGGCACAGGACAGAGGGAGACGAGGACAATAAATACACCAGGTAATGGGGAACAGGTGGAAACAATCAGGGGCGGGGTCGACAATCACAGGAGTGGGAGACACACAAGGAAGGGAGGTCAGAGTATCTGAAACGAGAGGGAAGGTTACTATTAAAAAATAAAGTGGAAAATCACTAGACAAAGTCAAAAACACTTAACTAAACTTAACATCATTTGCGAGAGAAGACAGAAGGTGTTTCCAAACTTTTGACTGGTAATAGATCATTGGGTAGTGCTGCACTTCAGCCTATTGTAGCCACAATTAGCTTAAAAACAACAAACACTAACCCCTAGATTCCACCGCGGTTTTGGTCCGGCCTCCTCCGGCGTCATACCCTACCGGGCGCGTTTCAGTTTTTGTTGATTTGGGCATATTTCCTGGACAGGCTACTTTGTACAGACAAAGTTCATAATAATTGTAATGTTCCAGTTATAAACGACATGACTCAAAGATGTGTTGCTGTATTTTAGTGGTAAAAAAATGCATTCATCATCATAATTATTTTATAAATATAATTTACACAGTGCCTGTAAACCGGAGGAGAACGCTGGCATTTATTCTCCTACTTGAAAGACTACGGAGGGATAGGGTCTGCAAAATTAGTTTGTGTGTGCGTATATATATATATATATATGCTCTGAACGTTCCACTTCCTGCCTGCCCGACATTACCTCACGGCTGCGTCGCGTCGAAAAATAGACTTCAATCCTATTTCGAGCGGAGCCCAGCGGCGAGACGCTTCTGGGACGCTTCTGAGCCGTAACGCGGCGCGTCTGGTGGAATAGCACCCATTGACTAGAGTGGCCGTGATCCTTGCGGATGCCGCGGTGCAGCCGTAACGCGCCGCAGACGGACCCGGTGGAATCTAGTTACAGATAAGATGCTGCTGCTTCAGATTGTTCACCTGCCAAAACCTTATTTTAATCTTTCACACATAAAGAAAAGGAACTTTTGTTCTCAAGTCATGAACCAACGAGATAAATCAACTTGAATCAGACTTAGAACAATGGATCTCAAGATTGTTTGCCCTGCCAACTTCTCTTACAGGGCTTTCGTATATTAGCCCACCCATGATAAAATACATTATTCTACATATGGAGAAAAGTTCAATCATGGTATTATTCTTCTTCTTCATTCAGGATCAATAGACATGGCCAGATAGCTGCAGACGTGCGGAGCTCAGACTATCTGACCAAGATGCCTCCTCTACCTGTCGAGTGCCTGGACATCGATGGAGACTGGAACAGCTTGCCGATCATCTTCGAGGACCGATACGTGGAATCTCCTCAAACAGGTAATATAGGAAATAAATGATTCTCAGCAAAATACATTTTCTTTTGCTATTTGTTAAAAAAATATCACTCGTCACCAGCTTGAGCTTCAATATCAGAACATATGTGTAAAGGAATATTTTAGTCTTGTTAAAGTATATAGAGTTTAGTGACTTGTCCTCGGGAATCTGTTTAATGGTTAAAGTGTATTCCTGCCTGTAATGTGATCCATAGCTTCTCAGGAAGACACAAGTCAAGAGGTCATCTGATGTCTTGTGGGGGGAGAAGCTTGGCTCATGTGGGTTTGCAATGCAACGAGTCTTTGTCTCGACATCTGGCATGCATTAAAGGAAAACCTGCGTGTTTTAGGGCCCTCCTCTTCTAAGGTATAGATGTGTTCTTGGCGCTTTTGTCTTCAGAGTTGGCTGGTATCTTACATGAGAACTGTAGTATACTGTGATCTCTCCGGCTGTACGAATTCTCAATAAATATCAGTGTATTGACAGGCGAATCCAGTTTCCCTCATTTCATGATTGGCTCAACATTGCTGCAAAGAAGTTTTTACTTCACAATATGTATTTATTATCCTCTCATCAACTAGTTCCTGAACAGTGTCCTTCACATGCTGATATCCAAGAGAGGGAGTTACACAGTCACAAGATGGAGGAATAGAAAGCAGTCTTCAATGTTTACTTCAGATTGGCTCCACGTCAGAAATGAGCATGCTTGATGTCTATCTCCATAGAGGCTGAATCATCATGTTAATCACATCGCTATCATATGCCTCAAACAGTCCTGATGCTCTTCTAGGTAATCACACATCCTGTCCTGTACACAGCTACAGTTGGGATACCTTTGTTATCATGTGTACTCTGATACTGGAAGAGGACGTTCAGTATTTTCCCAACACTATTACATAAAGTTAAGTGCAATGCCTTTCTCTTTCCAGAGTGGGAATCACATGTGCCAACCGCTGATGGGAAGACCAACCCAGGTCTCAATGGGATTTTTGAAAGCAGGCAGGAAAACGGAACAGCAGCAAAACTCAAGGATCAAATGGACATTGATGACTGCATGGACCTGCCCACATATATGTCACTCATGGCAGAGCAGAGTAAGACCAGCACTAACATCAGAAGTACCCAGAACATCATCCTAACTAAAGACAATGCTGAACCCTCTCTACTAGAGGCAGAACTCTTAAAGCAACCAGAGGAAACACAAGACCAGCATGTGGACAGCTGTAATCCAGATCTGAGGTTCATTGAAGTTAAGCCTTGTGATGTCCTCTCCTCAAACCACGACCCCCTCATTGACACCAATAACATCAGTGATGAGTCACCTGAACATCAGTTAGAAAATACCGTGCAACTTTGCGATGCAACCAGTGACAGCAACGCAAGAGAGAGTGAAAACACTGAAGAGGAGTCTGATATTGCCATGCCATTAAACCACTCTATGGACGATGAGAGTGAAGATGTTCCTCCTGGCAGCGTACAGACTTCCTACGCACATCCGGTTATACCAACCTTTCCGGGCGATCTCAGAAAAGAGATGATTCACCGCGGAGGCCTGGTGGGCTCCAAGATCATGAAGCGCTCGTCCTCGGTTATTTCTGACTCAGGTATCGAGAGCGAGCCCAGCTCAGTGGCCTGGCCCCTCGAGGCTGTGCTGAGAGGCAGACCTCCCCTCGACTTCTCCAGCGAAAGAGAGATCCCACGACAAATAGTGTGTCGCCACCGGGTTCACAGAAGCTCCCTGGAAGGCCTCCAAATGGAGAGCAACGGCAGCGGAGGTATACAAGCCTCCCTCACCTCTATTAGCTCCTTGCCCTATGAGGATGATCAGAGGCAGCTCAGCAAACTGACCAAATCTGTGTCAGCACCGCAGATCAGCAGCCCTGAAGACACTGAGGAGGACCGTGTGCTCAACCAGGAAATAGATAGCTTAGTGCAACATTCATTGAATATCAACTGCTCTTCTTTGAACAGCAACCTGGATCCGAGTTCAGCGACAAATCTTATCCTGGAGGAGAGTATTAGCTCTGAAAGCTCTGCTCAGTACCTGCCAGAGACGAGCTTAACCCACTCCGTGTTAAGTGGTGTGTCTGAAGGACTGATTTTACAAGAGTCTGTCGAGAGCCCTCATGTGAAGGAAAGTGCTGTTATTGGCAGCCAGGGGGAGAATAAGAACCATCAAACACACACCAGTGGAGAGAGCACCTCAGTGGAGGATGTGCATTTAGCTGAAACAGAAACAGCTCCCTGCAGCTGTGGAAACAGATCATGTGTGCATAAAAGTGCAGCAGCTCAAGAGAGAATTCACTCTAAGGATGAGTGGCAACATTTCCATGAGAGCGAAGTGATCCATGTTGAAGACCAGAAGTGTCTGGATCTTTTAGGGCTTCAACAAACCAGAAATCTCCCCAGAAACATTGCTCAGAGGCCCAGTGACCTTTCAGGGTTGATAGCCAATGATATCGCATCACCTGTCGACCTCAATGGGATATCAACCAGTGAAAAAGAGCCTTTAGAGTGCCAGACGAAGCCCGCTAAGATACCCAACTCTGGGCTGGCCTTCGTGAATAAGAAGATGGTGGAGGTGGTGAACATGTCGGTGTCCTGCGCCCCCACCTGTCTGCCATTTTCTTCTGCTCTGAGAGACTCTCCTTCCATCAATGGGATGTCCGCTCGCCAGGCTACCTCGCCGATCACCAATCAGCCGCTGGGCTCCTTCGGTATCATCTCCTCGTATTCGCTCAATCCCCTGAACATGGACGACGAGTCCAATGAACGGATGCTAAAGTGAGTTCATGTTTCACTTTAACCCTCCTGTTGTCTTCGGGTCAAATCTGACCGATTTTCTACTTTCATCAATCATAACTTTTTTGTTTTACATTCGATTGCATTAAGGCTTCATGATATCCTTCACAGTAGACATTTGAACATATACAATGGCTGATCACCACTTTCATTGAATTTTGGATGATTTAGTCAACTTTGTAACACCCATGGTGTTCCCGGTCAAAAGTGACCGCCATAAAGAAAATGAATTAGTAACCATCCGGATCAGATAAAACACACACACACACACACACACACACACCCACACACACACAGAACAATTTGATAAATTTCCCGCTCTTATGTGCCCCTCCCCCCACATGGATCACACCTGGCACACGCAATACATGTTCAGTGACTGTGCTTTGTATTTACTGCAGTTTTTCATGTATACCAGTAGTCTGATACAATATGTACAGTTTGAAAGGGTGTTAAATTAAATTTGATGATTAATGTAATAACAGTTAAAACAGGACTGGTCAAATTTGACCGTGGACACCAAAGTAAGGGGGGGGAACAAAGGCATTTGGAGGGTTAACATAGGACAGAGCCTGCTGAAAATGTGTTTTAAACGCCAATGTAAACATGTCTACTTAAAGACTTAGACCTAGACTTATCCACTAACTTCAGATTCATTACTGGATTATTGGATTGTCAAAAGAAGTAGCTTTTGTTGGACATTTGTTTGAATTTGTGCCCTTTTTGATAACTTTGTTGGAGTAATATTATAATCCATGACAACTACAGACATAAAGCCAAAAGACAAGGTGTTATGGGTATGTGGAGATGACTGTTGACATGTGGAGCCGTAGCTGGCAGTTACTCGTGCTTGGAAAGCCTAACAAAATGCATTGAGGGCAAACATGAGGTGCGAAGTCAAGGCGAGGTGAGTGTGTTTAGTAACATCAAAGAGAGAGCAGGCAAATCCATCATGATGAGCAGAAAGTACAGGAGCTGGAGTCAGATTCGTTTTGACTCACAGCTCAGATCTGTAACCTGGCAAGACGACAGGGTGTACAACTTAGAGAAGCTGCTTATAAGTCTGTGAGACTATTGTGTGGAGGTTTGCTCAGAAGTAGACAAATGTTAACTGAATTAATCAAATACAAAATGCAACAGATGTATGATATAAACTTTACTGCATAATAAAATCTTAGATCAGCATCTTTTAGCAATTTAATCTCATGGTTTCTTTCACCAAACGTCGTCTCCCTTTCCTCCAGTTTCTACAAAGCCAAAGAGGATCTGCTGAAGGAGTTGAGCTTCCAGGCGAGTCTTTACAGCGACCTTCCTCTCCTGGCCTCAGATCTGCCGTACTTCCCCCCCGAGGAGGATGACGAGGAGTTTGATGACGGCATTCACCTCGTGGTGTGTGTCCACGGGCTGGATGGTGAGTCCACATGCAAGGTTCTGGTTCACTGGCAGCAAAATACCACTGCAAGAGTTAAACATGCCAAGACATGGGAGGAGGGATTTTATGGATCGTAGTATTATGACTTAAAAAATGTTACATATTAAAAGAAAAGCTATTTTCTAAATATAATGTTCATATCAAAATGTATTAAAGCCCCAAATCACAAGAAATGCCTCAAAGGGCAAAGCAAGCAAAGACAAAATACAAACATCATAGCATAACAATTATAAAAACATTATACATCAACATAAGTATTGCCTTGTGATAAAAGCACGTGACAGAAGTGATTCCTCTGACATTAAAATAAGTCTTAGTTCAACGAGCAACACTTACATTTAGTTTGCGCCAGAGAGTGCATATGCTCCATTGTGTGCCATTGCTGAAACCACATTTGAAAAAAATATATATATAACAAAAACCAAATATATCAAACTGGCTTTAGAGAGCCTGTCATGAGCTGCCTCATTCCTAGTTTATTGTTTTATTCTAGTGTCTTTTAACAATTGTAAATGTAGTATGGTCTCTTACCCCTCCTGCTGTATTTAGGTCAAATCTGACCGATTTACTACTTTCATCAATCATAACTGTTTTGTTTTACATTCGATTGCATTAAGGCTTCATGATATCCTTCACAGTAGACATTTGAACATATACAATTGCTGATCACCACTTTCATTGAATTTTGGATGATTTAGTCAACTTTGTAACACCATGGTGTTCCCGGTCAAACATGACCGCCATAAAGAAAAGGAATTAGTAACCATCCGGATCAGATACCACACACACACACACACACACACACACACACACACACACAACACACACACACACACACACACACACACACACACACACACACACACACACGACACACACACACACACACACACACACACACACACACACACACACACACACACATATACCATGTATACATCACTTCAGGGGACATTACATTGACTTACATGCATTTCCTGGAGATTTATCCTAACCTTAACCATAACCAACACATGCCTAATCCTAAACCTAACCCTAATCCTAAACCTAATCCTAAACCTAACCAAGTCTTCACCCTAAAATTAATGATTCCCCTTATGGGGACCTCCAATTTGTCCCCATAAGGGAGGCGAGTCCCCACACGTGACTGTGTAAACAGATTTAGGGTCCCCACAAGTATAGTAATGCTAGGCCACACATACCCACACACACACACACAGAACAATTTGACACATTTCCCGCTCTTATGTGCCCATCCCCCACATGGATCACATCTGGCACGCGCAATACATGTACAGTTTGAAAGGGTGTTAAATGAAATTTGGTGCTGATTAATGGTTTTTGTGTTACTGTAATAGCAGTTAAAACAGGACCGGTCAAATTTGACCGCGAACACCAAAGTAAGGGGGGGGGGGAACAAAGACAATAGGAGGGTTAAACCTTGTCCTACAAACTTAGAAATATCTCTTTGCATTGTTTGTTCTGTGAACACCAATGCCAGGTGTGTTGCGTAAATGATCAATGTGCCAGAAACTACATATCTTCCTCTCTACTCGTAGGAAACAGCGCAGACCTCCGGTTGGTGAAGACTTTCATCGAGTTGGGACTTCCAGGATCCAGACTGGACTTCCTCATGTCTGAAAGGAACCAGGTACGTTTGGGGAAATGGGGAAAAATGTATCACATGAAACATTTTCGAAGTTGATTTGTAGCATGCTGACTACCGTGGTTTTTCTTTCCCTGCAGATCGACACGTTTGCAGATTTCGACACGATGACGGACAGGTTGCTGGATGAGATCATTCAGCACGTCCAGCTGTACAATCTCACTATAGGCAGGATCAGGTCAGTCGCTCTACATTAAAACTGTGCCACACACACATTAAACTCTCCTTTTGATTGATTATGATTGATTATGTGAGTTAGAGGGGGGATTCAATCAATTTAAGCAGAATGTTACAAGCACCCAGAACAAACTCAGCCAGACTGAACAGTACAGAACTGAGTGGAACAACATTCGGACAACTTTTTTGGGGGGTTTGTAATGGGGTTGTGTGTGTGTGTGTGTGTGTGTGTGTGTGTGTGTGTGTGTGTGTGTGTGTGTGTGTGTGTGTGTGTGTGTGTGTGTGTGTGTGTGTGTGTGTGTGTGTGTGTGGCCTAGCATTACTATACTTGTGGGGACCTAAATCTGTTTACATAGTCACGTGTGGGGACTCGCCTCCCTTATGGGGACAAATTGGAGGTCCCCATGAGGGGAATCATTAATTTTAGGGTGAAGACTTGGTTAAGGTTAAGGGTAAGGGTTAGGATTAGGCACGTGTTGGTTATGGTTAAGGTTAGGATAAGTCTCCAGGAAATGCATGTAAGTCAAGGTAATGTCCGCTGAAGTGATGTATACATGGTGTGTGTGTGTGTGTGGCCTAGCATTACTGTACTTGTGGGGACCTACATCTGTTTACACGGTCATGTGTGGGGACTCGCCTCCCTTATGGGGACAAAATGTTTGCAAGGTTTTATGTAAGACTTGTCTCTGTAAATCTGCAATTATGAGTATAAATACATGCGTGCTTGTGTGTGTATCGATAAATGTAGATTTTGTATATATTTTTAAGGTTTAAAATCATGTAAAGATACAATTTGTGTCATAAATGTACATTTTAGGTCAGGTTGAACACTTTTTTGTACACTTTGTGAAAAATTGTCTTTGGTGTAACCATAATCGACATGAATAACGAATAAGAAAAAAGTAATGTTTTATTCAGCTGTTTACTTTGATCCTATACGCTTATAAACTCATTCTCTTTGGGCAGTAGATGGCAGCAGAGACTGCCCATCCTCAGCATGAATGCCTTAACTCCTGAGAATCCCTGTTTCATGATAATTTATTGTCTCTACGTTCCCGAGAAGGATTAGCAGCACAACATGGATGAAAAGCTGTTATCATAGCGTGCCAATAGGTTTCTGACTTTCACTTGATGGACTGTGCTCCTCTATGCTGCCGTGTGTTGCCTGGTTCTCATCAAATTAAGCCATTCATCTTCCCACTTAATTGCCCTCAATGTGCCAATTTATTCTTTTGTAAGAGTTGCTACCCAACTTACTTTATTGTGGCGTATTCTCTAGAGAATAAGTATCAAAAACAAAGGCAATGGACTGCCACAACAGCATCTGGTTCTTCCCACATTACTGCTATATTTTAGGAGATAAATGAGAAGGAGGGGGAACAGCAATGAGGGATTTGGGGTTTTAGTAATTAAACGAAGTGACAGACATATAGCTTCATGAATCTGCTGGGAGAGCTATTCATTTGTATGCTATATCCTCTGTGTTTAGCGTCATTAAGTTGAGAATGTTTAACAAGTGAATGCATTTCTGAAATGACCAAATGTTGTAGCTAGAATCTCAAAATAGCTCGAACTACTTCCTACATGCAGAAGAATCTATAATAAGCGATGCTCACGGTGTCAGAGGTCAGCAGAGTTGGAGGCGTTGTTTTTTCCACTCGCCCACTCACGCTGTGAGTTTCTCTCACTGATAGTTGTTTGTCTTCGGCCAACAGCTTCATCGGCCACTCTCTGGGGAACGTCATCATCCGATCGGTGCTGACGCGGCCTCGTTTCCGCTGCTATCTGCCCAAACTGCACACTTTCCTCTCGCTTTCCGGCCCACACTTGGGAACATTGTACAACAGCAGCACTTTGGTCAGCACAGGTGAGGTCACCGCGCGAAAAAACTGCACACTGCTTTATTTACACAATGCATATTGCCGTGTTTTGTGCTCCTCAGCAGCTTTTTATATCGACTGTTAGAAAAATCTCACTCGTCACCGGCTTGAGCTTCAATATCAGGATCCATGTATTTATTATCCTTGCAAGAATGGAAGTAGTCATCACATACAGAGCATTTGGTACAACTAGTTCCTGAACAGTGTCCTTCACATGCTACTACTACAATTACTTATACTACTACCACCACTACTACTACTACTACTACTTCTACTAGTACAACCTACTACAGCTCCAACTTATACTACTAACACCACTACTACTCATACAACTATTAATACAACTACTACTATTACTACTACAACTACTTATACCACTACCACTACTACTAGTAATACAACTACTACTACTGTTAGAAAAATATCCCTGGTCCCCGGCTTGAGCTTCAATCTCAGGATCCATGTATTTGTGATCCTCTCCAGAATGGAAGTAGTCATCACATACAGAGCATCAACTAGTTCCTGAGCAGTGTCCTTCACATGCTGATATCCAAGAGAGGGAGTTACACAGTCACAAGATGGAGGAATGCCGCTTCTTGTTTATCATACATCCTGTCATGAACAAAATACTGAGTTTTTTCTCTAAATGTTGGCTATTTTCTGAAAATCTGAAAATCCAGACTTTTTTTCCTCAAAATTCTGAATTTTTTCTCAAAATCTCAAAAAGTATGACTTTTTCCTCAAAATTAAGACTTTTTCTCAAAATATTAAAATGATGACTTTTCTCAGTATATCGGCAAGAGAGGGAGTTACAGTCACAAGATGGAGGAATAGAAGCAGTCTTCAATGTTTACTTCAGATTAGCTTCCACGTCAGAAAGAGCATGGCTTGTCATGTCTATCTCCATAGAGGCTGAATCATCATGTTAATACACATAGCTATCATATGCCTAAAACAGTCCTGTATGCTCTTCTAGGTAATCACACATCCTGTCATGTTCAGCAGCTACAAGTTGGGGTACGCTTGTTTATGCATGTTACTCTCCGACATTGGAAGAGGACATTCAGTATTTTCCACCAACGTCTACCAATACCGATCCATATCTGCTCTGCTTCCGATGCTTGATTGTGAGTTTTTTTGTGTTATTTCAGGTCTGTGGTTAATGGCAGAAGTTGAAGAAATCAGGATCGTTGCTACAAGGCTTCACCTTCAGAGGCAGCACGTGGAGCCACGGAAAACATTCCTCTATGTCGGCTGAGTCAGAAACCAGGTACCGTGTGAAACAAAGACCAGTATAATCGACTGGCTTCCCTTTACAGACTATTACATGAAAGACAAACCTGTTCAAATATTCATGAAAATCTTGTCAAATATCTGTACGTGTCAGCTCGCTAACACTCAACCCCTGTGAGAGGCCTCCCCACTGTTAGAGTGGAACAAAGCAGTCGTTTGTCACACAGGCTTGAAGAAGATAAGCCTGAAAACACTATTTTACCCCTCCAGAGCTGTGGCAGGCTGACAAAATGATCCAAACCCTGTCATTGGAAACCCACCAGCGCACTCCGTTAAAAGCACACTGACAGCAGACTTGAGAAAAAAAACACGGTTTTATCGTATCAAGCCTGTCATTGTTCTTGTGATTGCACTTTGTCTTCTTGTCTGTCTGGCACACGTACTGCAGTCTCATTATCTTGTTTGTTATGTGCCGTTTCAGGGCTCCAGTTCTTCAAGAACGTGGTGTTGGTGGCGTCTCCACAGGACCGATACGTTCCTTTCCACTCGGCAAGGATAGAGATGTGCAAAACTGCTCTTAAGGACAGGACCACAGGTGAGGCGTGCATGCTGTATCGCTAAATTGGATCGTCTTTCAGTATTTAAAACAACAAACCCAGTTTTTCTTTACAAATAGCAATGCCAATACTGACTACAAGTTAAATACTGTACCAGAGTATCTGTTACATCACTTAGTTCAACTAACCGGGATAATATAAAGTGACACTATGTTATTTTTGAAAGAATAAATAGCACATCCTTTCTCCTTTGAGTCGACATTTATTTTCCAAAGCAAATAAATGCACACTTTCACAATTCAATATGTCTATTAGCATGCAGCTACAGCAAGCTAGAGATATGCTGCTACAGCAAGCTAGAGATTGGGCATTGTGACTTTTGTTTTCTCAAGCCCCTTTCCAACTGGACTGAAAATACATTAGTAGAAGTAACCACTGTAAGTGCTTTTGAAAGAAGCCTATCACCTTGATTGAAGTGGGTTTTCATCAACTTGCATACACGCACATTTCAGTGGAAAAAAGGGTTTAATTAACTCAGTAGGACAGTATGGCTTTTTCCCCCTTGTTTTACCTTAAACCACTATCCTGTAAACACCACATGTAGCCACATTGGCCTTTTCTTTAACACAAAACTGAAAGACTTGCTGACACCTAGCTTAAAGACTGGAAGCAGGGGGAAACAGCTAACCTGTCATTTACTTTACAGCAGCTCAAATGAACAAGGTTATATGTTTTCCTGTTACCATTAGAGGACGCTTTATACAAAAGAAGTCCAAAATAATTGGAAGACTCAAGAAGTAATAATAATAGAGTACTTTTAAAGCACCTTTCACAGCTAAAAGCAATCACAAAGTGCTAAATAGCAGCTAAAAAGACATTCAATTTATTGTCAAACAAAAAAACAAATCAATACCAAATCAAGTGAACTGACTGAGGGCTGATGGGTCGGACACACTTCACAAAAGAAGAGAATCTGGGCTCTGGCTACTAACCCAGAACAACATTCAAACCTAATAGAAATAAATCAATGTAAACGGGACAACTGGACCCGTGAAAAAACAAAGAACCAGCAAGGACACAAGATCAAGTGAAAAGAAACGGAGATAAACTTCCTGCTCTGTCTTATTGGTTTCCCTAAATCAGGCCTGACCAGATTCACCTGGGAGGGAGACTTCAACTTCCTACTCAACATTAAGTGAAATCAATGGCATTTTGAAGGGCTGTAATTCAGAACATGTATAAATATAAGACAGGATAACATAAGAGATACTTTATTGATACCAAATTGGGACATGTTTGCGTTGCAGCTGCATACAAAGCAAAACAAGGCATTGCACATAAGTAGAAATTAATACACTGAACAAAAATATAAACGCAACACTTTTGTTTTTGCTCCCATTTTTCATGAGATGAACTCAAAGATCTAAAACATTTTCTATATCACAAAATAACTATTTCTCTCAAATATTGTTCACAAATCTGAAAAAATCTGTGATAATAATAATGCCGAGATAATCCATCCCACCTCACAGGTGTGGCATATCAAGATGCTGATTAGACAGCATGAATATTGCACAGGTGTGCCTTAGGCTGGCCACAATAAAAGGCCACTCTGAAACGTGCAGTTTTGCTTTATTGGGGGGGTCTGGGGGGGTCCGAAAACCAGTCATTATCTGGTGTGAGGGGTAGGGTTAGGGTTAGGGTAATGTTGTGAATCGAGTGGCCTGTGTTCGTCGTCCATAACATACGCCTGCCCATACCATAACCCCACCACCACCATGGGCCACTCGATTCACAACATTACCCTAACCCTAACCCTAACCCTACCCCTAACCCTAATTCTACCCCTCACACCAGATACTGACTGGATTTCGGACCCCCCCAATAAAGCAAATCTGCACGTTTCAGAGTGGCCTTTTATTGTGGCCAGCCTAAGGCACACCTGTGCAATAATCATGCTGTCTAATCAGCATCTTGATATGCCACACCTGTGAGGTGGGATGGATTATCTCGGCAAAGGAGAAGTGCTCACTATCACAGACTTTTTCAGATTTGTGAACAATATTTGAGAGAAATGGTTATTTTGTGTTTATAGAAAATGTTTTAGATCTTTGAGTTCATCTCATGAAAAATGGGAGCAAAAACAAAAGTGTTGCGTTTATATTTTTTGTTCAGTGTAGTACTAGAATTGAAACATCTCAAAATGCAATTTAAACGTAGAAAATATACAGTAGAAGAAAGAAAATCTATGAACACTATGAATCTATGAATCTATGAAGTGATGTTAAGGACTAAAGTAAAAATATTCCACTCACAGAAAGTGGAAAATAATATTATTTAATAGTATTTTTATGAAGTTTTGTTGTAAGAAAATTGAAACCACTTATTAAAAGTGAGGCTTGAGTGTAAATCTGTACCAAAAAATGTAAGCGTAAAATCTAATATTGTGGTTTTATAGGTTATTCGATTAATTGTACCCATTGGTAGATTTGGTTTGAAGTAAAATACATGGTATCTACAGTATCATCACACATGTTTCAGACAACAGGCACAACTTAAAATTCAAATAATTATAAACCACTAGAACAAACTCAAAAATAAAAATAGATAACATGTGACGCTGCTACACCTTGTGAGATAGCTGCAGGATGTCTTTGTTGGGATATGAATGTTAGTAGGACTCACTGACCTTTCCTCATTTCTGCACCAAAGGTCCCGTGTACACCGAGATGATCAACAACCTCCTGCAGCCAATCGTTGAGGCCAAAGAGTGCCGTCTGATCCGACAGAATGTTTTCCACGCTCTTCCCAACACGGCCAACACTCTGATCGGCCGCGCCGCTCACATCGCCGTCCTGGACTCTGAGCTGTTCCTGGAGAAGTTCTTCTTAGTGGCGGGGCTCAACTACTTCAAGTAAAGGTGCTAAACTGCAGGATAACAGGACAATATGTGTTGGTGACCTTCACGTTGTACAGTATATTCAATGTATATATGTCAAAGAAAGCTTGTAAATACAATTTGTTAAGATTGTTAGCAGCTGTTTAAAAAAAAAACAGTGTATTGTGACTGTTGAAAACTCCCAAGTCTGAGTTTGACATGTAGCCGTGCAAAACAAAACATCAGACAACTATAATTATGGATGTTTTAATGGCCTTATTAATAACCAGTCAGCAAGAACACAAACAGATGCTAATTATTGTCAAAAGCATTTAACTTCTTTCCCTTTAGAGATGGTTTGAAACCTTCATTATGGCTGGTTGATAGGATTGTTTCATAACCACGAAACCATCATAACTATCCTTAGACTTGAGGCAATAGATGAGCAGAATTTATCCCCTTGATTGTACATGAAGTATTTTGTTGTACAAAGCATATATGTTCCTTTATACAGAAATTAATTTATTGTTTTAAATTATTTATTTTGTATCTGCTTGAGTGTCTATATTGTAAGTAGTCCATCTAAATGTGATCCTTTGTGTGTTGTCTTCAAGTCTATCAAATTAAAGCATACAACAGAGGTGAACCCGAATAATTAACCCTCCTATTGTCTTCGTTTCCCCCTTACTTTGGTGTTCGCGGTCAAATTTGACCGGTCCTGTTTTAACTGCTATTACATGAACACAAAAACCATTAATCACCACATTTCATTTCACACCCTTTCAAACTGTACATATTGTATCCGACTACTGGTATACATGAAAAACTGCAGTAAATATACAAAGAACAGACACTGAACATGTATTGTGTGTGCCAGGTGTGATCCATGTGGGGGGATGGGCACATAAGAGCGGGACATGTGTCAAATTGTTTTGTGTGTGTGCCAGGCGTGATTCACATGGGGGGAGATTGGGCACATAATGGGGGGGGAACGTGTGTGTGTGTGTGTGTGTGTGTGTGTGTGTGTGTGTGTGTGTATAGTTACTAACACCATGGGTGTTTCAAAGTTGACTAAATCATCCAGAATTCAATGAAAGTGGTGATCAGCCATTGTAGCTATATGTTCAAATGTCTACTGTGAAGGATATCATAAAGCCTTAATGCAATCTAATGTAAAACAAAAAAGTTATGATTGATGAAAGTAGTAAATCGGTCAGATTTGACCCGAAGACAACAGGAGGGTTAAGTAAAGTGGATATCTAGTTTCTACACATTTCATACCATTTTTAACTCATAGATTCTGATATATATATAAATGTAAGGCTTCAGTATGGGAGAGCATTACAGCATCTTTTAATTGTGTGTATCTGCTGTACTAGCCTTGATGTTTAATGTATTGTTTGCACTAATTGATTGCTAGATGATTTACTACTATCATTGGCCAATTGCTCCCTTCAGTTGTTGTTCTGTGTTTCTCAAGCTTTACAGTATTTGTTTCAAGCCAACCCAAAGTGAGCATCTTCCTGCTTCCCTTGAAAACATACATTTTAATGTATTGACGAATTAAGTGGCCAAAAAAAATGCAAATTAAAACCACTATTACTAGCATGACTTCAACGTCTCTGTTAGCTAAAGGCTGACTATTGTTAATGTAATGTCCCGTCAACCTATAACCTATAACTTCAGATTAACAGATTTATTTTCTCATGTGAAAATCAAAATGATGTTGTTTTAAAATAGACCTATTGGACTGCTTGGCTTAAATACGGTGTGTATCTGGGTTTTCATGATTGGTTGCTGATAGTTAGCATGTCTGCATAGTTAGCTGGACATGCTAACATCGTAGCCCGGGAATTAATGATTGACCAGAGTTTGTCAGCATGTTTGTTTACTTAGTCATTCATGCTAACGTCCGAAGCCTTCAAATTATTGATTGGTTACTCTTACAGTAGTTTGCATGCCCGGTCAGTTGGCAGGATATGCTAACGTTCGTAGCCTTGTAATTAATTATTGGTTACTTTCAGTTAGCATGCCCTGATAGTTAGCCGGACAGGCTAACATAGCCTTGGGATTCATTATTGGTTACTTTCAATTAGCATGCCCGGATAGTTAGCCGGACATGCTAACGTTCGTAGCCTTGGAATTAATTATTGGTTACTTTCAGTTAGCATGCCCGGATAATTAGCCGGACATGCTAACGTTCGTAGCCTTGGAATTAATTATTGGTTACTTTCAGTTAGCATGGCCGGATAGTTAGCCGGACATGCTAACGTTCGTAGCCTTGGAATTAATTATTGGTTACTTTCAGTTAGCATGCCCGGATAGTTAGCCGGACATGCTAACGTTCGTAGCCTTGGAATTAATTATTGGTTACTTTCAATTAGCATGCCCGGATAATTAGCCGGACATGCTAACGTTCGTAGCCTTGGGAATAATTATTGGTTACTTTCAATTAGCATGCCCGGATAGTTAGCCGGACATGCTAACGTTCGTAGCCTTGTAATTAATTATTGGTTACTTTCAATTAGCATGCCCTGATAATTAGCCGGACATGCTAACGTTCGTAGCCTTGGAATTAATTATTGGTTACTTTCAGTTAGCATGCCAGGATAGTTAGCCGGACATGCTAACGTTCGTAGCCTTGGAATTAATTATTGGTTACTTTCAGTTAGCATGCCCAGATAGTTAGCCGGACATGCTAACGTTTAGAAGCTTGTCAAACTCTTACTCTTTGGAAAGGCTAGAAAAAGAACGCTGAGCATCTTCCTTACCATGCACACCGCTTCAACATGTGTACCGTAGAAAGCTTGACAGGCCTATCGTACATAAATAAACGTTTCAAGCTTTGATTATACAATAACTGTTCAGGAGTGGGATTTCGCAAACGGTCAATTACTTTGATAAACAGCATTGAAGCAAATATAAAAGCATTATTGCTTGATGACTTATTTCAGTTTTTCCCTGAATCTCGTGACATGGACACAGAAAAAAGTCTTAGTGAGACAATTAACTGCAAATCTACCAAACAATGTATGTGGAAGATACTCATTATCCATGACCAGCCTATATACAGTACAATCTTATGCTCTAATGACCATCACTTCTCTAATGAGCCGCTTTAAATTAAAATGGTCTACACCATACATTTCATAAGGCACTCGTTATTTTTTTAATTGCTTGAATCAGGACGTCATTGCTTTTGTTTTCTCCTTTGATTTCCCATAATGCATTGCACACACAACCACAGCCAAGATGCCCCTTAATTTCTTACAAATCAACTTTAATTTGATGCGTGATGAAAGCAGGGAAGCTCCTTTATACAGTAGCAGACACAGACTCATGTTATTTTTAGTGATATATTTTGATCATCTCGTTAGCATGAGAGTGGTTTCCTCCACAACCTCTGCTGTCACATTCAAGCGTGACACGAAAGATGCAGTTTTCCAGAATTCTGCGTGAAGACTGTTTCTCATCGCTGAGCTGTCAATCAAATGATGTTTACATTTTGACATAAGCAAACTGTTATCATAGTGTTGCCACAGACGTCTCATACCCAGCGATAGTTGTGAGTCTGCTGCATATGTATGTACACAGAGCTATATTTAACCTTTGCAATGGTTTGATAGCAAGTGCACTTTATTGACAACCTTGAATCAACTTCCACAAGCTTTACGAAATCTTAACCACTTTCTGTCTTGCGTTTTGTTTGTGTTTTTGGTTGAAACATGCACTGCTTCGTTCAGGCTGAAGGTCGCATTGTGCACTTGTTGTTCAAACTGACTATGGCTGTCCATCTAGGCCATTGTACGGTCTTCAAAGAGAACAAAAGATGACATTGCAAAGTGCTCTGTGATTGGCTCTAATCAAACGGGCTCAGGATGCAGAGATCGCTCTCAAAAAGCCACGAAGCAAAGCTGTGTAATCAATGTTTGGTAGCCGCCATGCATCACTTCTCAATCCCCCCCATAACACAAACACACACTGTATAGTGATGAGGCTGAGGCTTGTTTGCGTTTAAGGCCATGTGTGTTTACCCAGAAGGCTCAGTGGGAATCAATGGAGCAAAATAAGTGTTGAGACAAACCCATTCAAGGGCAAACACCGGGTGGAGATGTTTCATGAGATTTACTTGAAGGCACAATCAGAAATATGTGTATCTACGTTTCATTTTGTGACTAAATATGTCTGAGAGTATTACGTGTACATGTATGCTGCTGTCATGACTGAGTGTATTCAGAGGTGATCTATTAACCCTAAAGATCATCGCAAGTGCTGTCAACCTTCAAAACTAGCTGACTTGCACCTTTTTGTATTTGATTGCCCTT
>NW_022990009.1:0-23764 GCF_902827175.1 Gymnodraco acuticeps
TGTGGCGTTTAATATCCATTCATTGGCTGGACTGCTGACACAGTGAGAGCACTGCGCTCAGGATTTATAGCCACTTCTAATGGGCATGCCCAGAACCAAAGCACTGCAGTCAGCACATTCTCCCTCTGTGCACACACTCACACACACACACACACACACACACACACACCACACACACACACACACACACACACACACACACACCACACACACACCACACACACACACACCACACACACACACACACACACACACACACACCACACACACACACACACACACACACCTGGGAAGCTGTGCTCTCGATGTCTGAGCACGTGTATCAGTAAACCCGCTGGATGTGAGAGCGTGCAGATGTCTTGTGTTTGTATGCAGCAAAATGAGAGGGGCACATAGATACACACACACACACCCACACACACACACACTGACCTGCCCAGCTGGGGGTCTCCATGTACAGCCAACTTGTTGGAGAGAAGGGACTTTCGTGCTGCCCTGTTGGACAAGCAGAGAACAAAGAGGAAGAGGTTAGCCATCAAACACACACACACACACACACACACACACACACACACACACACACACACACACACACACACACACACACACACCACACACACACACACACACACACACACACACCACACACACACACACACACACACCACACACACACACACACACACACACACACACACACACCACACACACACACACACACACACACACACACACACACACACACAGGGAGAGATGAGAGAGATTCACAAGTTAAAAAGTCTGATGTTTGAAACCACCGCTGATTCATGTGAATGCCATCACCATCAGATAGAGAACACAGTTCACTATGTGTGTGCTGCAGTAGGACGTATTTAAAGGCGTTTTATTGTCAAAAACTCAAAGATATGTTTACAATATAACAAAGAAACATAGTAAGCTTTAAATGCTTGCAATGTTGCAAAACAAACAATGCCTTCATTTTAAAAAACAAATATCCTGACATGTTCTGCAAGGGCTGGATCATAATGTTTCAAATGACCACCCGGCAGATGCAACAGTTCTATAAATCAAATCTAAAAACTTTAAAAGAATTATAGCTGGAGCCAAATGAAAAAACAAAGGCTGATTAAACGTGGTTTATTCTTAAGAACATTTTAGAAGATTCAATTGTTTGCATTTTTCTTTCATTAAAAGAAAGTCTAATTGTTGCCAAAGTAACAATTCTAGAGGAATAAGAAATGTTTTAAGTAAATGATATCTTAGTCTCAATCAGTAATGTGTTATTTCATGTTTTGTCTTCTCACTTAGATCACAAGACAAATCCTGAGACTGCTGAGCGATTGCTGCGGGGGTATAACAGGCCTCATAGCTTAAAATCAAGAACATTACAGGATATTATCAACATTTAAAAAAATATCTGTAATCATTCAAGGCATGTGTTTTTTTGTTGTCGTCTGGATTGAAATTCAAGCGGTCTTGCCTCTGATTATTTTTGATGGCACATTCAGAATGACAGTGGCATGCGTTATTAAAGGGAAATCATATCATGGCCTCACTCCACTTACAGTACAGGGGTTGCCACTCATATGGAATCACACACACAAACACCACACATAACCATGGACAAAATACATACAAAATATAGTATTATTGACTCATTATCTAATATACACCCAATGTTTTAATGTTAAGACTAACTAGTCACTCCAGGTGTGGTTTACTGGGTACTTTGTGAATACTTTTTTTTTCTGGAAGATCATAATATTTTTAATAACAGCTTCATAAATATTTGCTGAGGACCACATTTGTATATCTCTATTTTTGTGTCTACTAATGCAGAAAATTAAGTGATCTAAACTAAAAGTCTTGTTTTGGATGCAAGGCTCAAGGGAGGTTTACAAGAAATAGTCCCACAGTTGTATTCCTTAGATACAGAATTGCATTATGGGTTGATTCAGCAAATAATTGCAAAAAGGTAATTAGCTGTCAGCTATGGCAAGCCATTTGAGTATTTATTCCATATCCTTGATATCAGACGGCAGCTGATCTTAAAATCAGGGTAACGATAGATCCGTATGATAAACAACCTCTCCATATTATGCCTTAGACTAATATTTACGGAAGTCACGGCGATCTCTCAAAGCTGTGATCCGAAGAGGGTTACTTCCTCTTTCTATCCATCAATAATGTCCCTCTGTTATCACAGTGCTATTCTAATCCAAGCACCTTTCAAATTGCAGCTTAATAAAATGTTTTAAAGAGGATTTACACTGAACAAAAAAATAAACGCAACACTTTTGTTTTTGCTCGCATTTTTCATGAGATGAACTCAAAGATCTAAAACATTTTCTATATACACAAAATAACCATTTCTCTCAAATATTGTTCACAAATCTGAAAAGATCTGTGATAGTGAGCACTTCTCCTTTGCCGAGATAATCCATCCGTCCGAAAACCAGTCAGTATCTGGTGTGAGGGGTAGGGTTAGGGTTAGGGTAATGTGTGAATCGAGTGGCCTATGTTCGTCGTCCATAACATACGCCTGCCCATACCATAACCCCACCACTACCATGGGCCACTCGATTCACAACATTACCCTAACCCTAACCCTACCCCTCACACCAGATACTGACTGGTTTTCGGACCCCCCCAATAAAGCAAAACTGCACGTTTCAGAGTGGCCTTTTATTGTGGCCAGCCTAAGGCACACCTGTGCAATAATCATGCTGTCTAATCAGCATCTTGATATGCCACACCTGTGAGGTGGGATGGATTATCTCGGCAAAGGAGAAGTGCTCACTATCACAGATTGTTTCAGATTTTTGAACAATATTTGAGAGAAATGGTTATTTTGTGTATATAGAAAATGTTTTAGATCTTTGAGTTCATCTCATGAAAAATGGGAGCAAAAACAAAAGTGTTGCGTTTATATTTTTGTTCAGTGTATTTTCCTGTCTGCAGTCCTATAAGGCAACTTTCTAATTTGAACAAAGTCTTCAATGTTCTTACCTAATTTGATATACAGTCATATGATCATAATTACAAAAATACATTTGTTTTATATTTTTGTAAATATGGTCATATGACTGTATTTTAAAACACAGTGTATTTAAGCTCTTAAAGAAACTATTTGAGCTGGGTGGCGCTCTATAGCTTAGGGCCAATAGGAGACCTCAATGCATTCTTTCCCCTCCTCCTCATTAGCATTCTGTGCAACTAGTGTGACTAGTGAGCATTTGGGATCCACTAGTACTACTAGTGAACATTTTAAGCCTTAGTTGAATTTAAACGTATCTCACTAGTTAAGTAGTAAAGGGCAAAAGGTTCACTAGTTAACGTGTAGACATTTTGAGCCCCACTAGTTAACTAGTAAGGTCAAAAGAGGCATCAACTAGTTAACTAATGAACCTTTTGCCTTTACTAGTTAACTAGTGAGTGAGTGCTGGGTGCTACTATTAAACTAGTGCAGAAAAAGGTATGCCACTAGTTAACTAGTTCTGCTTCTTTTGTGTAACTATAGTTAATATGTCAGAGCTTTGGCAGCGCACTAGTTAACTTGTACGATTTTTAGTGTCACTAGTACGGTCAGAGGGTCACTAGTTCATCAAAAAGCTTACAAGTTGGGACTTTGGTGCTACAAGTGCTGCTCCTGGCGTAACTAGTAAGGCTTATGTGCTAACTAGTCGGACTAAACATTTTTACGACGACCTCATTTTTACGACGACCTCAGTCTTACAGTAGCGTGGCCTAGCAACAGCTAAAGCCTGGGAGGCTACTGCATAATATTTAGCTTAAGCTAGTTGGTAGCAAAATGCCTCCGTTCTCTACAGATGACTTCCACAAACTTATACAGAAGATAGCTGTGTTGGAAATGAAAATGCAACGGTTGGAAGTTAACGTGGAAGTGAATGGACTATGTCATGGGAATGACACCACTTTACCAGTGTTGCAAAATAATGGAGAAGGGTATGCTAACTCACAGCTAGTTAGCAGCTACTAGGATTCCAAGGAACAGGAGGGCTGTGTACCAGGTAATAAATCTACAAGTGGTAGTCCTCCCTGGAACTCTCTGGGTGCAAAGCCTAAGAGTAAATCATTTCCATGGGATTTGGGAGGACGGATAACAGGCAGAGCCCAGCGCTCTGAAATCTGTGATGCGACCGGCTGGCCTGCATTGTTATCACCCAGGAAGAGTGCCTCTTCAACCCCTATTCATACTAGGAAACAGCAGTGGACAGCTGCTAAAGGGAGAATTACAAACAATCCTCCTAAACCACCAAGTGTGCCAATCCAGAACAGATACGCTCTGCTGACCGAGAGCCGGAGATCTCTTTCTGATGACCTGGATAACCTGTCCTCTTCACGCAGCAGGGTAAGGACCAATAGCTACTCTAAAAGTAAAAGGCTAGAGGGAAAGCTAACACATGGGCCTGAAACTCTGATTGTGGGTGACTCTGCTGTAAGAGATGTAAAAGGTCTGTGTAATAAGAACAACACCAAAGTACTCTGTTTTCCCAAGGATGTGGTCTCTGACTTGGCTGAGAAGATCCTGCATATTGGGGCTGAACATCCGACTGTGAAGAATGTGGTACTGCACATTGGAACAAATGATGTTGTGAAACAACAGTCAGAAGTGCTGAAAGAATACTTTAAATGTTTGTTGGAAACTGCCAGCTCTCTAAATGCAGAGGTGTTCATCAGTGGCCCTCTACCGCCAGTCAGAAGAGGAGTGGAGAGATTCAGCAGATTGTTTGCACTGAACACCTGGCTTTCAACGGCCTGTACTGACCATTCTGTTCATTTTATTGACAACTTTAACTTGTTCTGGGATCGCAGACATCTTTTCAAGGCAAATGGAGTTTGCCTGAACAAATCAGGAGTGAAATTGTTTATCTCTAACATATTCAACTGCCTGCGTTATCAATCTGTTCCCTCTGCCAAGGACAAGCAGCAAGAGGAATCAAAACAGGAGCAAGACACAACACATCACGCAGAAAACCCTGAAGAATTATCACTGCACCCGCCTGAGGAATGTTCTGATTATGGGAGACACATGGAGGAGTCTCCACTGCCCGTCACCCCCCCCCCCCCCCCCCCCCCCTGTCAACGCCTTTGAGGATACTCCGTTCACCCTTTCACCCTCGCCCACCCTCCTGGAGATCGATGAACACACAAAGGAGATACAGAGGGTTGGCACCGATTCCTTCCTGGAGTTCAAAGACCAAACTCAGGCGATACGCAGGGCTGGCACCATGTCCTTTACCCCCGCTCCTCAACGACGCCCACCAAAATCACCGCAGAGACGCGCACCATCTCCCCCGTCTTCATCACCGTGCCTACGTCAACCACCTCCCCCCCCTGGCAGCATGTCCTCTACCCCCGCACCATCTCCCACGTCTCCATCACCGTGCCTGCGTCGGCCGCCTCCCCTCCCTTCGAGAGGGCATCTGCAGTCTCCGAAGCCTGATAAGGATGTGTGTGTACTAAACGCTGCAAACTGATATTTGCTGGGTCCAGGCTCAAGGGCGTATGGCACTCTCAACTCTTTCCAGGACATGTCGGGGCCCTGCCTGCCTATAGCTTTGCCGATATCTGTGTTGATAGGTAATAGATTAAGAGCGGTAAATCATTTTAGAAACAGGAAGCGCTCAAACGTTTGTGTGAGTTTATCTAATTTAGCAGTGATTCCATGTCAGCCACAGCTTGTTACAAAAAACCTGACTGATAGTGTGTTTAACAAACTTAAACCAGCTTTATTAAATGTCAGGTCTTTGGCAGGAAAAACATTTTTAATCAATGATTTTATCACTGAGCACAATCTCGATTTTATGTTTTTAACAGAAACTTGGATTGAACAAAATAACAGTGCAGCTGTTCTTATCGAATCAAACCCCTCCCAACTTTAGTTTTATGAGTCAGGAAAGAATGCATAAGAAAGGGGGTGGAGTTGCTATTCTGTTCAATGATTCCCTTCAATGCAGGAAGACATCTTGTGGAAACTTTGATTCTTTTGAATATGTGGCCCTTCAGCTGAAATGCTCCTCTCGAGCTCTGTTCCTAAATATCTATAGACCACCCAAATACTGTGCAAGCTTTTTTGATGACTTTACTGAACTGCTGTCTATAGTGTGTATTGACTTTGACCGTCTAGTCATTGTTGGTGATTTTAACATCCATGTTGACAACCCCCAGGACAGAGGGGCTAAAGAACTGTTTTGTGTTCTTGATAGCTATGGACTGACTCAGCATGTGACGGAGCCCACGCACAATAAGGGGCACACTCTGGACTTAATTATCTCAAAGGGTCTGAATATCTCTGAGGTTGTGGTGACTGATGTTGCACTCTCTGATCATTCCTGTGTTTTCTTTGAGAGCTCTATTTCTGTTCACAAATATGTTCAAAAAGAGGTAACCACAAAGCGATATTTAACTGAAAATACTAGGGAAATGTTTACTCAGAATTTCTCTTCCACACTTGCCCCTGCTAACATCTCAGTAAATGAGCTAGTAGATCATTTTAATTCAAAAATTAAAAATGTTATAGATGCCATTGCTCCAACTAAGGTAAAGGAAGTGACTGGGAAGAAAATATCTCCATGGAGAAAGGCCATGAGCGTGAAAACAGAAAAAAGAGAATGTCGAAAAGCTGAACGCAGGTGGCGAAAAACAAATCTCCAGGTTCACTTTGAAATCTATAAAGAGAGACTTGGCCTTTATAATTTGGAATTGAAAAACGCACGACAATCGTTCTTCTCTGACATCATTACCAAAAACAAAAACAACGCACGTGCCTTGTTTGCTACCGTTGACAGACTAACTAACCCCCCAGTGTCAGTAGCCTCTGAATTTCTATCCACCAGGGCGTGCAATGATTTTGCCTTTTTCACTGACAAAATTCAGAAAATCAGACAAGCAGTCAGTGCCTCTGCATCAGGGACAGCAAATGTGTAGTCCCTATCTCCACTTAACATCAATTCAGACATCATGACACAATTCCATCAGATTAATGATAAAAACCTAGAGGACATTATACAACTTCTGAAATCCTCCTCCTGCTGCCTTGATATTATTCCAACAGGATTTTTTAAAGATGTTTTGCCTTGCATGGCCTCAGATCTACTTCATATAGTAAACAAATCTCTTCACTCAGGTATTTTTCCACAGGCCCTGAAAACTGCAGTCATTAAACCGCTCTTAAAAAAGAATAATCTAGATGCTTCAGTAATGAACAATTACAGGCCCATATCAAACCTCCCATTTCTAGGTAAAATCATTGAAAAAGTTGTTTTTCAACAGTTGAGTAATTTCTTGCATTTAAATAACTGTTTTGATGTGTTCCAGTCAGGCTTTCGTCCAAACCACAGCACTGAGACTGCTCTTGTAAAGGTCTTTAATGACATCCACTTAAACACAGACAGTGGCAGAACTTCAGTGTTAGTATTATTAGATCTCAGTGCTGCGTTTGACACTGTTGACCACAGCATATTACTAGACCGACTGGAAAACTGGGTGGGACTTTCGGAAACAGTTCTAAATTGGTTTGAATCCTACTTAAAGGACAGAAACAACTTTGTTTCTATAGGTAAATACACATCTGAGTTGACAAATATGACATGTGGGGTTCCTCAAGGCTCCATCTTGGGGCCTCTTCTCTTTAACATCTACATGCTACCACTGGCTCAGATAATGAAAAACAACAAAATAAGTTACCATAGCTATGCGGATGACACACAAATGTACGTAACAATTTCACCAGGAGACTATGCTCCAATTCAAACACTGAGTAAGTGCATTGAACAAATCAATGACTGGATGTGTCAGAACTTTCTCCAATTAAACAAAGATAAAACTGAGGTAATGGTTTTTGGAGCCAAGGCAGAACGTATCAAAGTTAGCGCTGAGCTTCAGTCTGCAATGTTCAAAACAACAGATAAAGCCAGAAATCTAGGTGTAGTCATGGACTCTGACCTGAGTTTCAACAGTCACATTAAAACAGTTACTAAATCAGCCTACTATCACCTAAAGAATATATCTAGGATTAAAAGACTAATGTCACAGCAGGATTTGGAAAAACTTGTCCATGCTTTTATCTTCAGTAGACTCGACTACTGCAATGGTGTCTTCACAGGTCTCACTAAAAAATCTATTAGAAAGCTGTAGCTAATTCAGAACGCTGCTGCTCGAGTCCTCACTAACACTAAGAAAGTGGATCACATCACTCCAGTTCTGAAGTCTTTACACTGGCTTCCTGTGTGTCAAAGAATAGATTTCAAAAATACTGCTGCTGGTTTATAAAGCTTTGAATGGTTTAGGCTCAAAATACATTTCTGACCTCCTGCTAAATTATGAACCATCCAGATCTCTCAGGTCTTCAGGGACTGGTCAGCTTTCTATCCCCAGAGTCAGAACTAAACATGGAGAAGCAGCGTTCAGTTATTATGCTCCAAATATCTGGAACAAACTCCCAGAAACCTGCAGGTCCGCTGCAACTCTGACTACTTTTAAATCCAGCAAGAAGACTTTTCTTTTGTCGCTGCTTTTAATTGAACTATTCATATCTTAGACTGCACTGTAACTTGTATCCATGTACTTTTTATTTTAATGTTTAATTGAACTATTCATATCTTAGACTGCACTGTAACTTGTATCCATGTATTTTTTCTTTTAATGTTTCTTTTATTAGCTTTTCTTTTTAATGACTGATTTTAAATGCCATTTTCTTAATGTCTTTCATTTTTTGTAAAGCACTTTGAATTGCCTTGTGTTGAAAAGTGCTATATAAATAAACTTGCCTTGCCTTGCCTTAAAGTGCCACTAGTTGCTGAAAAAGAGCGACTAGTGTAATATTTTATTTAACTAGCAAAGCAGAGTTCCAAACTATTGTGACCATAAATCTAACAAGTGCAATCAAAGAGCCAACTAGTGTAGGCCGCTGCCGTCTGATATCAAGGATATGGAATAAATACTCAAATGGCTTGCCATATCCCTCGTTCTCAGAGCAATTGAAGACATATGAACATATCATTTACAAAATATAGACAAAATGTCCACGGTAGATGCATTGACCCTCCTTACACACACATGCGAGAACACACACAGATATAATGCTTCTGGTTGGCAGTACAGACATTCAGTACATTCACTCCATCACCAAATATTAAAACTGTTGCTCTCATTTGTTCATTCCACAGAAAATAAAATTGCAAACATACACAATTTACTTAATGTAAATATTGCAGATATTAGTAAATGTGGATTGAAGCTGGCCCCCCACTGTGGCATATATTATTTTATATTATTCACCGTTCATCAATCCCCAGAGAGGGTACTTTTTTATTATTCATGGGACGTGATAAATAAAATCTATAAAAACACTGTATGTGCATTATTTTGTTTATAGGTGATGGTGGTGGTATGATGGTAGCGGTATGTTATAGATGTTCTTAATATATATGGTAACCCTGTTTCACCCAAGCCTGTCCCTCCATTTGAAATGTAGAAACGGAGGTTGCTCTGGTGGTGATCTTGTACTTAGGAACAAATGTTCAGCAACCCTAACCCTGGATATGTACGGGGCCGACAGGTGCAAACGAGTTACAATGACCAAAACAAATTTGATAAGGAGAAACATGCTTCAGCTTTAAAAATCAATGCAAAATAAACCCACAAATGTGCCAAAACACATGCAAATTAAGATGTATTGTTATCAACTTGAAGAAACATGCGCAGCGTTAACTAAAAGCACTTCATACACAAAATGCTGCAAACACAAAAAAGTGACGCATACAGCTAGTGGAGCCTCACAGATGGGGGCGCTGCAGCTCAGGCTGAGTTAAGGCTGAGTTTCGCGATGTCTCGCTGTCTCGCAGACCCCACGCAGCAACCAGGAAACTACACCAGTAATAGAGCTCACACTGTCTGCTCCTCGCAGCAGCGAGCCCCGCAACGTCCCGCTAACACGGCACCCAGACCCCACGCAGCATTCTCATCTGTTTGTCATTACTGGTGTCATTTTCTGGTTGCTAACAAACGCCATTGTAACACATAATCACTGATGTTCTGCTGTAACGGTGGTGGACTCATCAGAACAGAGTGGGCGGGGGCAGGAGCTCCAACAAGCCGTGTAGGACAGAGAGTGAATACACATACTATACAGAGATGCTGTATGAGAAACCAATGTGAGTTTGGAACATTGAACAATATACATCTATTCTAGTAGACCTCAACAGTGGAATTATGATTTGGAGAAATGGCCATGACATAGGACCTTTAACTTATTTTATTTACTTGAAATATTTGTATTCTTCATCCTTTATTTATTTATATTCTAAATAGAGCGACTGACAGGAAACCCCAGTTTCCCCCAGGATAAATACAGTATTGTGGTTGATGATTGTGATGATACCAGCGGCCTGTAGTGGTCTCACATTAGTTATCACAGTGTCTGCTCGGTGTGAAAAGCTCATCCGTCATCAGAGTCATTAAAAGCTCCTCCTCACTGCCGCCTCTAATGAATCACAGGAGGATAAATAACAGGTGAGTAATATAGTGTGGATGGAATTAACTGCAGTCACTCTTACACAGGAAGTGATGTCCAGGGTTGGGAGGGTAACTTAAAAAAATATTCTGTTACAAATATTTCCTATCATTAAAAATGTTAACCTTATCTAAGTATCACAATAAAAAAGTAACCTGAATACTTTTCACTAATTGGATTACCTTAATACACACATGCTGTTTTAGTGCATAAACTATAAGCAAACTGTATTTGTGTTCAATAAACCAGGTGTCCAACTACTGTATTAAAAAAAAGAAATATATATATATATATATATATATATATATATGATATATAGAAAGAAAAATACAGGGAGCGTAAATTTAAACGAAAAATAAAATTCAGGCAGCACGCCTATCTATTTCAAATACTGACTACAAATGAGTATAATTTACAAAAGGAGATACATACAGGAAAGATAAATACAACAATTATATGTTTACTTCAACAATCAGTGGGAAGCAAGTTATATAATATATTATTAAATAATCTATCATTATGCAGTCAGATTTAGACATCTTGGATAATGACATATCAACAGCTGAAAGGCACATCTTATTTCCTTTTTAATTGTGATTCTGATTTGAAAAACGAATCGATGGCGAAATTTGAACCCTGTGAAAACATTCTAAAATAAAGTTGTTGATTGTTGATTGATTGATTGATTAAAGGCCAGGATCGTGAACTAGAAGATGAGTTGTGGTTTTATTGAGACTCTATTTACTTGGTGTTTCGAGACTCATTAAGTGATATAATACAGTATATAAGGTTGTGCTTTGTAATATATTGTACTTTATTCCAAAAGTAACATTGTAATCCTGCTAATTATCCCCATCATTTTTTGATTTTACAGTAATCATATTACATTTGTTATCGATTTAGATTATTTAGGGGCCACCAATGCCTTTATTGAAGAGACAGAGTTCAAAGTGCAAATTGTCCCGGGCCGGATTGGACCTTGGTTGGGTCCACATTTGGACCGAGCCCCAGTGTTTGGGTTTCCAGCTCTACCAAGAGAGCTATACTGAAGCCCTGATAACGTATTTGTTATGTAACTGTTGGAGAATTACCGTGATTACCAGTTACCTTTTTATATATCCAAGTATCCTAGTTACATGTATTCCATTACTCCCCAAGTCACAGCGTCGCCCCTTTTTCTGATCAACTACTTTTGAAAGAGCATATGGGCTCAAAGTAAATGTTTTCTTTTAAAAAAATGTAATGAATCTGCGGTGTGTGTTTTTGGTATCCGTGCGCTTGTCAGAGCTGAGCCCCTCGACTAGGGGCCCCTGGCAGGTGACTGGGACTGATTCCATTAAGCAGCCAGTCATTTGGCCCACCCTTAATCAAATCAACTTTAATACCTCCAATCAAATTATAGCAGCCTCATGTGTCCCATCCCACTGAGCCGGAGAATAAGAGATGGAGGGAAGGAGGCAGAGAGGAATGAGGAGGGAAGAGAGAAGGGAAAATGGGATGTTGTAGAGAGGGGTGGTAAATGGGTGGTCACCACATGTATGAACAATTATCAAATGATGAGTGAACGGGCGGTGGGGAAATGGTGAGATACACAGAGAGTAAGAGATAAGAAAAGGTGTAGAAAGTGAGGAGGGGTTAAGGAGATGAAAAAGAGGTAGAAGAGAGGGAGGAGGAACAGAAGTGGGGAGAGAAATTCACAGATGAGAAAGAATGAAGCAGTTTGAAGTGGCTGTTGGTGTGTGTGTGTGTGTGTGTGTGTGTGTGTGTGTGTGTGTGTGTGTGTGTGTGTGTGTGTGTGTGTGTGTGTGTGTGTGTGTGTGTGTGTGTGTGTGTTTTCTAAAGGGGAAAGAGGAGAGGCACTACAGCCAAAGAGGAAATTGATCCTGCTTTCCAGGAAAGTGGACCAAGGAGTAAATAAATGACCTCCTCTCCTCACTGCCATTTGTACTGGCTGTGTTTGTGTGTGAGACACGTTTTAAACCGCTATTAAACATACATGTCACTCATTTCTAATATGACAGATATCATGCATTCTGTTTGGTTATGAATGCTGCACTGTAAGGAACTTGTCATTTTGTTGGTGACACGTAAAACACGGGTACTTCAGATACAAGGTTTCTGTGCATTAAACAAGTAATACATGATCAATACTCATTTATCATATGTGCAATGTATTTGTCTTGTTTGATATCTTTCCTGGACGTGCTTTTTAATATGAATACTTATGTACTGCATTCTATGTATTAAATATGTTGTTTTAGAAGTTGGACTATTACAGTAAACTTATTCAGTGTATTTTTTGTTTTTATGTAGTTTATAGATACTCTGTACATATATTTCTATTTCTACTGTTGGTATGTATATATTGACAGTTTATGTTTATTTTACCATATTTAATTCTATGTTTAACTCGTGTGTGATACTCCTGTTACACAAAAATGTCTCCGATATGGGTAGATGATGATTTTGCCAGAGGTTGATTACAGAAAAAGATCTCTGCAGTGCACTGATAGATGACAGATTACATGTTCATAAAACGTTGTTAATGGAACATGTAAAGCACTCATTTTTATCGTAAAAAAAAGGAGTAAATTCAATTGTCCTGAAAACTGGCTTTGCTTCAGGACACATATTTAAATGAAGCATTTATAACTAAAACAGAACATGCATCTGCAGCAGTAAATGTTTGAGGTGTGGATGTTATGGCTCACCTGTGACTGACTGACAGTGGTTGAGTCTAAAACAATGGAGAAAGGGATATTTTGATTGAAAAGAAGCTGCATGTACATCGTTCACATGTAATCAACCTGTGTGCTCCACCTGGTAATCAGCATAACATTTAAATCACACATTAACAAACCTTTACCTTGTAAAACATTTAAAATGTAGGATTTGTTTTACTCACTGTCCTTGTAGTGTGCATTAATGAGTCCTAATCCCAGAAATTAGTGAGCATTTTAGCACATCGGGACGCCCTTGTCTCAAAGTCAATGTTGTTTGGAATGAGTTTTTGGTTCACGCAATAAGGTCTGATGTTAACACAAGCTCGACATAAAATATGACATAATATCAGTCAGTAAATACCCCACTTTTAAAAAACGGCATTGGCTAACAAGTTGCTAAATTAGACTGTTAAACGTCATAACCCCAAACATTAGCCACTTTCAGCTTAGCAGTGGCGACATGAAGTCATGTGACCGTCAAAGAGCAGTGCAGGAACGAGTTATAAAACCTGGAAATTAGTTCAGTATTTTATCAGGGCTCCCTTGTCTCAAACTCAATGTTCTTTTGAATATGTTGTTGGTTAGAATCCCATAATAACGTCTGTTGTATACACAAACTTAGGAGTTTATCACGTTTTGTTCTAAGACAGAAAATATCTTGGTGAATACCTGAGGCTTCTAAAAGTCTTAAAAACAGCAGTTTTAAACTACTAAATGTCATCACCTTGGACATTAGCTGCCTTTAGCTTGGCAGAGGTGACGTCAAGTCATGTGACCGTCATAGAGCGGTGCATTAATGAGTCCTCAACCCAGAATGAGTTAGCATTTTGGCCCTTCTGGGCTCCCACTTCTAAAAGTCATTGTTCTTTTGAATTTGTTTTCGGTTGGATTCCCGTTATAAGGTTTGTTCTATAACAGCAAAAAAAGGTCAACAAACATCTGTGACTTTTACGGGTCTTAAAAACGGCATATAAATGAGACTACTAAACGTCATCATGCAAAACATTAGCTGACTTTAGCTTATAGGGTGGTTGAAGTTAAGAATTTAGCATCTTAAAATCCCCCCATGTCAAACCTCATACCCACTCCTCTATTTACTACCATCGCAACAAAGTATATGCAACAGTCCTGCCAGCAGGGGTTGGTGAACAATGGCCCTGCAGATCCTGCTGTTGGGTCGAGATGAATGGTTGCAGTACCCAGACGTATCTCAGCACCACCTTTGCTAAACCACATGTAGCAAATGTTAATGAGGTCTCCCAAATGCCAGCGCACAATGGAGATAGTCCTGTTAAACACATGGTCACTGATGGAAAAGAGAAATGCGGCAAAGAGACTATCAGCAGCACTAACTGAATAACAAAGACGTAGGTAAAAGTAAGGAGGAAAAAACAGGAAGATGCAAGCATTCAGGGTGTATGGGCCAGATGAGGAGCAGAAAAAAGGTAGAAAAAGAAAGGGCAAGACATAGGACTATATACCGATCGTAAAAGAAAAAATGTCAATGAAGGAAACGTGACAAAAAGAGCAAGCATGTGCATCATGTATTGGAGATAGAAAGCCTAATAAAACCCAGAAAAAACGTGGAGGGAGATTGCTGAAGGGAAGGACGTAAAAATGAGAAACGACTAACTGTAAAGTCTCCAAAATAACGCAGAAAAACACAAACACACCGCCACAAACAACAAAACCATGCATAAATAATCACAAAGAGCACAATGCTTTATTTCCATTTTGTTGATTTAAGAAAATGTAGGAAGCCGTAAAAAAGTGGAAAGGACGTAAAGCCTTTGTTCTGGGATGAAGGGAGGAGGTCATTTGCTTTTCTTTTTCAGGGATGGATAGTTGTAATGTTGAACGGTGCATCGCTGTTTGCTTTGTGGTTTGGAAAGAAGAACCGCTGGTGGTGGGCATGAAGCTTCTTTTTGGGTAATGGGAAGTGCTGAGCTGAAAGGATGTCAGCTGTTAATATTTGAAACCCAGCTTCCTCACCAGCAGTAATCTCTTAGATGTAATCTTGTTTAATTGGGAGCTTCTTCCCTCAGAGTAATGGGCCTTTTTAGTTTCAGATGTGTACATGCTGCTGGATGATGCTGGACCCCTATCCGACTTTTTTTCTCTCCTCTGAATATTTTATAGACACCATAATGCTGCTATTTGTTAATTCTGCATTGCCGCAATCCGTGTTTACCTTAAATTTGCCAGGAGACGTTGGGTTTAAATACAACAACAGAACTTTACTGGATTCCGCTAATATTCCGGAGGCACTCTTCCCAACATGGTGTAAATGAGTCCTCTTGCTGATCAAGGTATATCCATGTGGTTTACCAGATGGCAAATTAGACTAGACTGCAGAGCCACAATGAGGGATCAGGGGCTTGTCCCTTACTTAAGTGACATTTGATGAGACGAGGTGCGGTTAGAACCTTGGGATGTCATTGTACTTCTCCATAGTGAGGACACTAAAGGGGAGGGAATTAAAGATGCCACTGAGCTGCAAGAGCACAATGGCAAACTTTATACACCATCTATTTCCCACCACGTATTCAGAGTCAGGTAGTGGAGGAAGCGGTTTTATCAGAGAGGCCGAAACCTCATCTTTCCCTGACCGTATCAACTCTAACTCGGGGTTTCCAAGGTGTTCCCAGGTGCAGCATGGAGATATAACCCCTCCACCTGGTCCTGGGTCCGCCCCTTATTTGGCTCCTTTTAACGTGAAGGAGCAACGGCTTTATCTCATGCACTGATTCGCTAGCTGAACAGCCAATCAAAGTGATTTATTTTGCCGACTGCCTTTGGCCGACTGCCGTTTCCGCGACGGTGCGGGACACACCAATCTAAGTAGGGCGTGTCGACGCTCATCGTCGGCCTGACGCCCACCGACGGCCAAATTCGGCTTGGTGTGTCCGGGCCTTGAGGGAGGTTCCAGCCATCATACAAAGAAAAACTATTTAGGATGCTAATATCCACAATCTTGTTCTTTTGGTCATGAACCAACCTTCATGTCCATACAGTACGTGAGAGTAGGAACATTAACCAAGCCAAACAAAGTAAATGCGGCCAGAAAAACTCCCTTTAGTTTAAAAGAAGGATGCGAAAAAGAGATTAAACAGCAACAATCGCACTTGTGCCATTTGATTCTGTCAAACGTTTTTTTGCTAATAAAGGCTGAATATACTTTGAAAAACATGCCAAACTTGGAATAGCGCTTATCCTGTTGGACAGCATGCACACTGAAACTGGATTGGAAGAGATTGTAGTCTGGAAATGTCCTGCTGCGAATGAATAGAGTCCACAGAAATGTGTCAGAGTAAGCAGGTCGAAAACAGACCTGCGGTATTACAAAGCGGGGGGTTGTGTTTTTTAAGGTTACCAGTGAGACAATAAATACAATCCAGGAAGTTCTGTTGAATGAACCAATGTAAAGGCTTATCAGAAAGATACACACTGGTGTGTGATGCTTACTAAGTCAGGATTTAGCAATATGCAGCAATAATTGGATCTTCTTCACCAATGGTAAATAGCAAATGTACTGCATTATATGGCGCTATCCAGTCTTTGTGAACGCAAAGCACTTTTACATACAGAAGTCAGCATTCACACTCCCTCATATAGGGAGAAATTAGTTTAGAAAAGTGGTGGGGATAAAGGGAGAAGAAGATTTTTAAATAATCAACAATGATTACTACAATTTAGGGATTGTAATAACATGGGTTATTATGAGGTCAGAGTGGATGATTGAAAATAATAGAAAAACTATGTCTATACAGGTTTAAAGTTACTGACCAATGCATGATCATTGTGAAAATGAACCTTTCTGAAGTTTTCTTATTTGCAGTGGTGAGCCGTCAGTGCCTTCTAGGCCTTCTCTGAGGGCCTAAGATATTCTACAAAATAATATTCAAAAACATTTAAAAAAAACGTGTTTTTTTTCCCATTAGTTTTACCAAAATAACTTGATTTAATTGTATTTAAAATAACATTTCCAAACAAATACATCCTTCGAATCTGCCTGTTCAGTATCTGTTTGAATGTGAAGGGTCCTTTAGCCGTCTCTGTGGGTTATGTGAAGATACAGTAGGAGGTGATTGGTGGTCCTGCTGTGTAAACTCAACGAGAGAGTAATGTCAAATGAGTTGACAGTACAATTGACCAATCATATCTTCCCTCTAAATGGGTGGGTTTTATTATCGCGGACTTTATGACAAGTTTCCACCTGCGGTGAAGCTTTTCTTGTTTCCGTAGAAACAACAACTTCTTGTCAACAGCGTAAACTGTCAGAGGGCCTAGGTATAAAAGTCACGGCTCGCCACTGCTTATTTGTTAGATAACATTTCTTGGGGCAAGCTTTTTAATTAGAACATGTTATAGCATAATATAACAAGTTATACTTTGGAAAGGTACTGGGGACAAGATCAGCCATTTGAAAAAGGGGTAGGGACATGTCCAAAGCGTCACAAGTGTAAACAGCACCTGTGATACAAGGTGCCACCTGAGGCCTGTACTAAGAAGCCGGTTCAACCTAACCTGGATATGTTTGAGTTAGCCGGTTGGCCTAATCCAAAACGTACGTGCTCGTAGTATACCCCACTGCTCCGGGAGACTAACACACACACACACACACACACACACACACACACACACACACACACACACACACACACACACACACACACACACACACACACACACACACACACACACACACACACACACACACACACACACACACACACACACACACACACACACAATGTTTGTTACTGGGGGATATTTGGGGTTAAGCATTTTGCCAGAGAACATATAGACACGCTGACTGAAAGGTAGACATATCATGTTGACGACGTTACAAAGGTATTCAGAAGTGTACACTTGCATGTATCTGATTGGCCAATGCAGCACTGCCAGGTGAGGTTATTTTTTTGTTCCAGCAACCATTGCTCCTTGCTCAACTTGTTTTACAGGAAGACCCTTCATTGGCAGTCCATTGTGGGAAAGGACAGGCTCCAATTCAAATGGAGGAAAGAGTTGCATTTTTTTTTCATACAAGGCCTAAGAACTCTTCTGATGGGACAGGCACGTTTTTATGTGGGGCCGTGTAGGCCAAAATTCAAACTAACCTTGCACACACACTACTGAAATACTCTCACATTCACTACTGAACACCTCACACTAGGGCTGCTCGATTATGGCAAAAATCATAATTTCTATTATTTGGGTCAATAATTGATATCACGATTATTAAAACAACGAGTATCCATTTACTTTGAAAACATCCATTTATTGAAAAAAAGATTTGAACAGTATGTTTTTAACAGTTGATCACCCTGAACTTTAAGTATAATTCAACTGAAAAACCAATAAAACAATTAATTGAAAAAAATAAAAATAATAGTTTTATTTCGATTATGTTGTTTTCATAATCGTTGCAAGACAAAATCGTAATTGCGATTAAAATATGATTAATTGAGCAGCCCTACCTCACACACACACTACTGAAAACATCTGGCCTTGCACACACACTACCGAAATACTCTCACATTCACTACTGAACACCTCACACACACACTACTGAAAATTAAGCCTCACATATTATACTACTGAAAATTAACCTCACACACACGCAACTGAAAATTAACATTACATTACATTGCATTGCATTTAGCTGAGGCTTTTATCCAAAGCGACTTACAATAAGTGCGTTCGACCAACAAAATACAAACTTGAAGAAAACAGAATCATATAAGTACATCAGGCTTCATAGAGCAAAAACATTTCAAGAACTACTCAACTGGCTTTAGGTAAGCCAGTCCTTTATTAGTATATAAGTGCTTTGTTAATAGTTATATCGCTCGAAGTGGAGTCGAAAGAGATGAGTTTTCAGTCTGCGCCGGAAGGTGTGTAAGCTATCTGCTGTCCTGATGTCAATGGGGAGCTCATTCCACCATTTTGGAGCCAGGATAGCAAACCCACGTGTTTTTGCTGATGGGAACTTGGGTCCCCTTCGCAGCGAGGGTGCAGCGAGCCGTTTGGTTGATGCAGAGCGGAGTGCACACGCTGGGGTGTACGGTTTAACCATGTCCTGGATGTAGGAAGGGCCAGATCCATTCGCAGCATGGTACGCAAGTACCAGTGTCTTGAAGTGGATTCTAGCAGTTACCGGAAGCCAGTGAAGGGAGCGGAGGACCTCACACACACGAAACTGAAAACATTTTACTGAAAGGTTCTTAGTAGGGAATGTGCATGTGTTTCACCTATGGATTCTTGCTGTAACGGAAGTCATTGTAATGAAACGGAAGTCATTGTAATGAAACAGAAGTAACATAGAACAATACTGCAGTGATACAGTAGGAGGTGATAATTCTCGTCTACTCTGTTTGGAAGTCGCCATTAAAGAAGAAGAATGAAACAGAAGGTCCAATTCAGCATGGATTTATAGAGAAACAGCACCGCAGCCGTAGGCTTGAGCCGTCTACAAACTGAGACGGTCTGGTCTATGGAGGTGTTCTTGTTTACATCACCTGGCGCAGCTCGTGAGGTGGCCACTAGCAACATGCAAAGCTGCAATAAGCTAACAAGCTAACTAAACCGAAATTGAGCCAGAACCTTTCCTTTTTTGTTTTACCATTTATTGAAGTGATTGATATTTCAGGCTGAGAGGACAATGGCCTGTTAAATATGGTTGATTAAGCTGTGTACTTCTTGCCAACCGTTATCTTAGCATTAGTAAAACAAAATATGGATTTTTTATCAAAGCACTTAAGATATTCATTGCTATCGGGATGAAGCGTTCCATGGAATATAACAAAAAGTCAACTAGGTAAGTTTGAGAAACCGGCTCGAGATACACTTTTTGTTATATTCCATGGAATGCTCTTAACATCTCGATAGCAATGAATATCTTAAGTGCTTTGACAATAAATCCATTAAAAAAATGTCATCAGTGGAAGCCGTAGTGCTGTAAAAAGCACGACCAATCATCTGAGCCGGCCCGGCTAAAGTAACTGGATGGCCTACCTGCCTGTCAGCCTTCCATCTGTGCACAAACTTATCTCGTACCCTCATTGGTCATGTGCACGTGTGTGTGTGTTGGAGGACCCCACCTTTAAATGTTTGAAATAACGGCGATGGTACATGTAGACATTTTTAAATTGACTTCATATGTGTAATTGATGCAGCCCTGCTATTAGAATACAATCGGAACACCCTTTCTGAGAAAGACAGAAAAGTGTTTTAGGAGAGGAAGAGATGATGTGCACTGGAGTAACTGTCTTCCAAAATCATTTCCTGTGGCTGATTTTCACAGTCCCACATATCTCTCCATCTTTATGGCTGACTCTCCTTACTTTTTGCGGACCTACAGTATGCAGAATGGCCGTTTCAGTCCTCGCCCTCGTTTATTGTACCAGGTCCACATAAAAGCTTGATTGTAGCCATATACTGCAGTATGCTTGGCTGTGTGTTATGGCCACTGATCTTTATGTCTCTGCGCACAGGAAGAAGACCCCAACCTCAGCAAAACATCAGCTACATTCATGCTTGTGTTGTGAGCATGTGTGTGTGGAACTCTCCACCACCACCAGTCCATCTGCATACATTCTCCCAGGGGATACATACAATAGGAACACTTAAATGAGGCATGCATAAATGGATGAAGCCCCTTCTCGCGTCAAACGCAAGGCCCTGTGTGTATTTTCCTGGTTGCATGTGTTTTATTCTCCCTCCTACAAACCTGGCAGTGGCAGTTTGGTAATTGAAAGTGAGATGGAGAAAAATAAAGAAAGAGAGGGCGGGGGTTTGAGGGTGGAGCGGGGATGAGGAGGGAGGGTGAAGTTGTCGGCGTCAGACACAATTAACCCCTGGAATAATTCAGCGATCACACGTGCTTTAAACACTTGAAATGGAAAAAGGAGTAGGGAAAGGGGTGAAACATAATAATGTAATGAGTCCCTCTGTGGTTATGAGGCTGCTTTTGTGTGGAAGGTGTGTGTGTGTGTGTGTGTGTGTGTGTGTGTGTGTGTGTGTGTGTGTGTGTGGATAGCTATTGAATTTGACTACCTCGCTGTTTCTTTGTAAACATCTGAATGACTCCATGTCCGGCGAACGAGCGGTAAGCTGCCATCTCTGGGAGGGTGAACTCTATTTCACGGGTTAGTGCTACAGCGAACAACCACAGCATCTAGCCTACTGGCTCCATAAAGCACACTCTCCATTTTCACAAATACTGTTTGCCCATTTCCAGGTCCGTCTCAGTGGCACTATCTCCGGCAACGCCACCGCTCTGGGCCATTGAGGGGATCTTCTTCAGAAAAAACAACAAACCAAGCCAAATGAAGCCTTTCTGGGATTGTGACACTGCCCCCCCCCCCCCCCTCCCCTCTGAAGGACAGTACATACAATATCCCTCTGGACTTTACAATACACTAAAGACTTGTTATGGCACACACAGGAAGGAGGACACAGGGAAACAACATGCATGACAGATTGCAGGAGTACAACAATCAAAACATACCCATTGGTGATTTATGGTTGCAATTACCTGACAAGCAATAACTTCACCTAACTACTAACAATATCCATACTCCATGTAACTACGTACAATAACAGGGTGTTATAAGGCAAAGGAAAAGTATGCATTTAGTAACAGTTCCTACAAGTTTATCTACATTTTTTTGTACACTTTACAAAGGCCACACGTTTAGAATTCAACAGTTTAAATTGATATATTCAACAGAAGATACCCCTGATATGATATCATGTTTTGAGATTGTTTCCTAATCACTTGTGTTTAGAGGAACTCTTGAGGAGTTTGTTAGGGACTGATCCCCAAGATCACTATATAAGAAAGAGGAATAGTGAAGTGTTATATGGTCGTGAATATAATGGCGCATTTCCACTGCAGGACCTCGCACGGCTTAGTACGGTATGGTTAGGCCTTGGTAGGCAAGGCTCACTTTATGCTGCGTCCATTACAGTTTACCAACTGGGGTAGTAACTATCAGAGGTGGGAGTAAGTCCTGCATGTGCAAGTCATGAGAAAAGTCTCAAGTCTTGACCTACAAGTATCAAGCAAGTCCCAAGTCACTGTGGTGAGAGTCAAGCAAGTCAAGTCAAGTCATACAATATTCTGATGAATAAGCCCAGTTTCCGCATTTCCGCATCAGTTAAAAGACAGTGGTTATGAAAATGGATTCAACCCACACTATGATCTTCATTACATACACAGTTAATCATTTGAAATCTAATTTAGACCGATGACAATCATATTAGATTAATTCATTCCTCTCATTTTCACCTCACATAAATAACATCACCCGGACTGCCGTCTTCCACATACGCAACATCTCCAGACTCCGCCCATCCCTTTCTCAATCAAACACTGAAGTCCTGGTCAATGCATTTGTCACGTCCCGCATCGACTACTGTAACGCCATCCTCTCAGGCATACCCACCAAGCTCATCAATAAACTACAAATCATACAGAACTCCGCAGCCCGGATCATCACCGGCACCAAGGCCTCTGAACACATCACCCCCATCCTCATCCAACTCCACTGGCTCCCCGTTCAATCCCGTATCAATTTCAAAAACCTACTGCTCACTTACAAAGCCCTACATAACCTGCCCCCCCCCTATCTGGCTGACCTTCTTCAGGGGTACACCCCCTCTCGCTCCCTCCGCTCCTCCTCTGCTGGTCTGCTGACCGTCCCCACCCCACGCCTCATCACCATGGGTGTTCGGGCCTTTAGCTGCACTGCTCCCAGACTCTGGAACTCCCTCCCCCCGCACATCCGACAGTCAGACACAATCACCACATTCAAATCCCAATTAAAAACCCACCTGTTCAAATCTGCTTGCTCACTGTAGTGCTCCCCATTATATGTTTCATTTGTGTCCACTTGACTGTCTCCTCCATGATTTCCTGTTTGTGTTTTTATCATGTTCTGTTGCCTATTAGCGTTTTTTTCTTTTATTTATTTTTTTAACAAATTGTACGGTGTCCTTGGGTGTCATGAAAGGCGCCTAAAAATAAAATGTATTATTATTATTATTATTATATTAACCCTAGAACTGCAGACAATATAGCTAGGACTCAAAAAGTCTGTTCAAAAAAGCAGAATTCCAGGTAAGAAAATCATATATGGCATTTGCCATTACACATATTTAATTTAAATTTCTGTTAACACTAGAACCGCCAACAGCGTCAGCACCTACATAGATATCATTTTCAAATCATTTAATTTGTTCCTCTTCATCATTTCCTTATAAACTAAGTAGGACAATTAAAACTCACTTAATTGGGTTCATTTAGAAATTGCTTCAGTTTATCATCATAACAGATCAAAAAGTTCAGATTCATTTTACAATAAATCAAAGAACGATGCACTTCTACAAACAAAAACAACATCATTAAAACATTTAAACAAACTACTAAAAGTAGATGAACTACATTATTCAAAAGTTTACAGTAACTTCTGATAATAACACAGGGGAAATAAACGAG